>NC_092863.1:94850840-95076577 GCF_032062135.1 Pyxicephalus adspersus | reverse complement strand
TAGGTCTTATTTTCGGGGTAGGTCTTATATTAGGGCAGGTTTACAAAATAGTGCTAGGTCTTACTTTCGGGGTAGGTCTTATTTTCGGGGAAACACGGTAGTGTACATTACACAGTGATTAAAATTTTACATTTGCCTCGAAAATATGATACATATGTTTTTTTTTCTTTACTGCTCTGTCTCCCTCATTTAATTCTAATCAACTTCTGAGCCCGCCTGCGTACATTACCAACGTATTATTACCGTTTTCCATTTTGTTGCACTGGCCAACTTTATCTGCACCTCGTATTCCAGTGTTATCCATCCACTTTTAACGTCAGCTGTGGGTGGAGGAAGCCAACTCAATTCCATGTCCATGTGTAAACTGGATTGGCTGACGTTCAGAAATGTCCAGTTCAGACCAATAGGAGGGTCTGGACGAACTTTATAAACAAAAAAAAAAATTTACAAATCAATTACAAACAGATCACATCTCATGGTGCAATGGCAGCAGAAAAAAAAATTGTGACCTCATCCCTACTGTCACACATAGCAATAGGTTCTCCATTCATTTCAATATGTATTTTAGATCCTATGACGCTTATTTGAATGAGACCATACTCAGGCCATAATGAAGAATGTGGGACTGCTTACCAACATGCTACTATGTAACAGCAGAAGCAAGTGAAGATAAAGGGCCCTTTCACCAAACCATTACTTTGTGGCCAGGAAAGGCAAACAACATGGTGGGCAATGAGATTTGCATGTGGCTACCACTGCAGTCACAGTTCAGATCCTCAAGCCACAACCGCATGGCCAAACGCTACATGTTGTGTTTGCAAACTGCACTGAAAACTGCCAAGATCACATGCAAAAAAAGGATTTCCAACCATATTTATTCATCTGAATGTGAGATGAATATTGATTACTTAAAGCACTTGCCAAATTACAGACGGAGTTGCTGTCTGGAAGCTGTAGAAATGCTGTGAAAACACAGATATCTGACTCATTGGGCCTAATTTATTAAAGCTCTCCAAGGCTGGAGAGGATACACTTTCATTAGTGAAGCTGGGTGATCAAGCAAACCTGAAATGGATCTGGTCCAGGATTAAAACATTTGCTAACAAATAGCAAATGACTTTTAGGAAATCAATTCCAGGTTGCTGGATCACTCAGCTTCACTAATTAATGTGTATCCTTTCCAGCCTTGGAGATCTTTAATAAATCAGGCCCATTGATTAGCAAACACTGTTCAGACTGAGAGATACAAATGTATCCAAGATACATTGTTACTTTTGTATCCACTATGTTTTATTTATTTGCAGATCACTTTGTTCTTTACATGACTAAAAGAGGGTAGTGATGTTAGTTAAAGCAACCTAAAAATTAATAATATTTTTCTTAAAATTTGCAATCTGCCCCACACCTGTTTTAAACCCTTAGTTTGCCCTAATTAGCATTAATTATTCATTTTCCATTTAACTACTGCTAAAAAATGTGTGTTTCATTTCTATTTTTGTAATGTATTTAATGTCACATTAAAAAAAAAACAAAAAAAAAAAAAAACTGAAAATAAACACAATTATACTTGAGTATATATAGAGAATAATTTTACCTGAAAATGCCATTAGAAAAATAATTTCAGTTTATACTAGGATCACATCACTAGATGTCCTCATGTAAAGTGTGTGTAAAGTATGTATAAAGTGTGTAACTCTTGCCATCAGTTTTAGAGTTTGTTAAACACTTTACACAGGTAAACTGCACCACTACATCTAATGGCCATTAAAAATATTGCACAAATGATCATTTAGGAGCAAGTGACCAATCATAACCAACTCAGGAATACAAAAAACTTTAACCTATAAAAAGCAAAATAAAGATAAACAGACTGAGAACATTTTAAATTATTTCTCCTTTTATTTAATTTTTTTTAAATAATACACCATAGATGTATTTATTCACATTCATTTAATTGGCAATTCAGGTAACTACTAATTTAAATGTTAGCAGTTATTGCCTAATTGTTCCCTAGGTTTATACTTGAGTCATTGCAGTTTTCCTGTTTTTTCAGGTAAATGTAGGAACCTCATTTATGTTTGGATTTACAAATTACAGAATAAAATTAACACCTATACTTATCTACAGTAAAAATATATATATTTTTTAAATTTCACAGATTAAAGTCAAACTTTTTTGTTTTTAGATGGATTGGAAAATCCTTTGGATAGATGATGCAACATTATGAATTGCAGCAAAAACATCAGAAATCCATCTGGCAGGGATGCCACGGATGCCATTGTTTGCATAACTCCTTTCCCTTCTCTCCCAGTAATGATTTTCACCTGGTTTTTGGGATTGCTAGGTTTCCCAGAGCCACTAATTTCATATCCAAGCAGTTCTAAGATGGTACTCAAGTAATGATTACAACATAAGAGGACATCCTTACAGCATGATCCTAAACATGTTCTGTACTTCTGGCAGACTTTGGATTCCCGAATTCACTTACATTGCACCTATAAATATGACCATAAGAAAACAGCAACTTACCAATTTCATCGACAGTGAAGGAGTATTCATAATAGGTGATGTTGTCACTGACGAGGCGTACTTGATATACCACCCAAACTGATGTGTAGTTCCTATTGAAATAGCATCCGTTTTCTCCAGCCGACACTGTATCAGGGCAATCAGCCCAATTCAGACCTCTGAGAAAAGGGAACATACATGATAAGTTATTTTACAGAAACATAAGCAAACCAAAACAGAGACAACATTGTTTGTTGGCTATCCTGTACACGTTTATCTTTCAAGGCAAAGATTGGAAATATGATAGGAAATATGAGGGGATGTAAATCTTGAATACACTATAGAATATGATTTGTTTTTCTGTTTAATAAGTACAAGAAAAATGTTGATTTTTCCTGAATTCTAGAGAGCTGATTACAGCACTGTGTCAGTGTTCATTGTCTTCCCAATTCATGAGCACAATGGGGGACAGGGCACAATGTGGTTACCCCAAACCTGAGACCACCTGGGCCTTCATGGCAGGGTAACAAGCTATTATTTTAATGAGAGATAATGATTTTAAAAATTTGAAAACTGCACAAATAACTATTGCAACAAAATATTGTGCATTGCACTACAACACATGTGCATTGCTTGGCAAAGTAATATAGTAAGCACAGGTGCACAGTATCAGTAGGATGGCATGGTTGGTTAGCTAGCACTGTAGCCCTGCAGTAGGGTCCCATATTTTTAATTCAGCCAGAACAGTTATTGACTTTATGTGCTCCCCATGTTTGAGTGGGTTGACTATGGGCACTGTGGTTTCCTTGCATAAACATACTGGTAAGTTTATCACTTTCCCCCAAATTGGTGTTAGTAATTGACATTTGACTGTGGCCGGGATATAAGATTATTCTCTATAATAGTATAGAGTAACAGGACAATGCTACAGAAAATGTCAGCGCTATACAGATGCATAAACATTGAGATTTAAATAAGCCTACATATTACTACATATTCTATAGATCTTTGGTTGGAGTGGCATGGGTATTGGTAGTACCGGTAAGCATGGAACATCGGCATTAAGTTATATAGTATCCTTTGAAAGTCAAAGAAATTGTAAAATTTAAATAAAAAGCATGAGACAAAAAATACATCCATCATAATTTCACTAATTTTAAAGATCATTGCATAATCCTTTCCTGCATAAAACAGCAGAAGTAATGTGGTCTAGTCTATGAGCTGGATGCTCAATACCCTCTCATTCCCTATAGGTCCATGCTACCTAAAACTTATGCAAAAGTGTTATTGCAAAAAGAGATTCTTTACAGTTTTCTAAATTGAAGCTTTAACGAGCCAGTAAGGTTATGAAATTTCCCATAGGTCCAATGGCAGGTAAAGGTTTCTTGCTGTGGGGATCGGCACTCTGTGATTCTTGGCCACCCAGGAGGATCTATAAGAAAGAATAGAAAGCATGTGAAAAAGAATACTTGTTTACAGCTTTATGCTTTATTCATATTATAGTAATTGCAAAGTCACAATTATGTATTTTATCTTTATAGTCAGTCATTGCATCACAGGCAATTTTCTTTTCTTTGCTTGCCTTTTAGTATGGCACCAACTGCTAGTGAATTAGAAGGCAATGAATGCATCCAATAGCACACTACAAAGCCCATGCCAAGCAAGTGATGCAATGTGTCAAAAAAAGCTTGTTTTTTTTTTTTTATATATCTTTGGCCCGTTTTTGGGACTTAAGCTATTTACACATATCAGATTATAGTCACCAGAGATAAAAGATGAGGTACACAATGTTCCCCCAATGCAGTGTATCAATTTGCCATTGATGGGGGGGGTGCTCTTGTCCTCCCCTCTACCCACTCTAAAGAACTGAACAACGCTGTGTGTACAGCCCTCATTTGTTTGACCAGAAAGATCATTTCAAGTGATAATCATCTGATGTCAATCACATGTTTTAAAGTATTTCATTCACCAATCTAAAATATTAAAATTGGTAAAAGCAAAAAAAATAAAGTGTTTTAAAAGCTCACTTGCTGCAAAAATGGATATCAGTCAAACCTCTGGAAAAGCTCCCTGCCTCCTTGCCCTTTACAATGCTCTCCTCTTATGGAGTGTTTAATGACTATCTATGCTGAGTGAACTCCTGCAATCCTCCTACATGATCTTATATGTAGTTGCCAGAGAAAGAGCAAAGAGGAATATTATATAGTATCATTGAGTGATAACAGCAAATCTGCTGCGGCTGCTGACATTGCATCCAAACAGCAGCAGTCCTAGGTTTTTGGTTGTCTTCACGTGTTTAAATATTATTTTTTAAATATTGTAAATGCACATATATTCTTATTGAAAGATTTCTGCTGAAATGAATGGTCTGGTGATTGGGTCGCTTTAAAGATCTATATACAGAGACATCTGAAAATGTTGGAATGGCTTAGTGCATGCAAATCATGTGTAATGAGTCATTCCACTCAAATCATGTGCCTTTGTTTTGCTGCCCTTCCCCTTCTTCTGCATATCTCTCCCATTCTGGTCCTGCAAAATGCAAAGGGAACTGCAGCGAAGTGCATAGATAACTCATGTATACAAACTATTTTTGCCTAAAACCAAGATCAAAGATATTTTTAAATAAACATTACACTTATGTATCTTAAAGCAAGTGAAGCACAAACATGAAAAAATTATATTAGCAAAATTACATGTCTTCTTCAAAGTCTTCTGCAAAGTTCCTCTGGTGCTGACCGCCATAGAGCTTAGCAGTTTTTGCGGGCTGGGTGTAGGTAGTTCTGAAAAAGAAAAAACACAAATAGTCTGGTTAGGAACATATACTTGGTAAATATGTTACTGAAAATGTTGGAATATTTAATTTGATAATCAGTTCTCGATCAAATTTCTAACGGTCTATGCGAGAATGAAAAGAAAGAAGAAAAGCCAGGGTTGCCAGGCCAGGGCAACATATTTGAAAAATTGCGTGCAACTTTGTTCCTGATTTCCAGGGAAATACATAATTTAAAACAAAATTTGTATTGTTCAGCATACAAACACAAATATATAAGGTCACCCCACTATGTTTTCAAACATGGGGGTTCCTTTTGACCTGGTAGCTAGACACAACATCTCTGAATATGTTAAAGTACTTTTTCAATTTATGTCCCGACTCGTTTCGCCTCTGAGGGCTTCTTCAGGGGACTTAGCAATAGAAGTATCACAGGCTGCATATGAGCATATTAAATGAGTAAATTAGTTCATTTTCCAAATAGATAGTATATTGTACATCATAAATTAGATATTGTATTTTGTATATTAAGTTATTATACATATTAGTGAATGTTCAAGGGTGTGATCCGATTCAATACATGACATAGATATAAACTGATGCAATCGCAATTGTCTTTCTAATAGTCTACAACAGCCTTGGAAAATGTGTGATAATGCAGGGTCTGTAATGTGGATAGGGGGAGTTAATTGACATGGTAGGGGACCAACATCTAGGATGGCAGTTCAGGTGTGGCCCCTGGCTAGCCAAGTACCACCAATTGTATTCACCCTACAGTTTGGGAAATGCTCTTGATGCTCTTTGTATAGTTATGCACACCAAACTAAGTCAGAATTCATTTGAAGAAGGTGGTGCTGGTGATCAGCTGGTGGTGAGATTATCTTCTGGGGGTGATGCAAAGGGTTCCAAAGTATCCTTGATTTGTAACCTCTTCCTATGGGTGGCTCCAAGACTTCTGCCCCAACTCTCTGGAACTTCCTTCCTAACCACCATTTCATATCCACCTTCTACTGCTTACTAATCTACTTACCTTTTAGATCGGGGGCCCTATTAGGCAGGATCTTGTCCTGTGTTATTGTTTGTATCTATTTAATGGCTATTTTAGGCTTTACTTTTGGCTGATCTTGTAATGCTTTATCCATATATATATATATATATATTTATATACATATATGTGGTATATACAAATAAGGTATATACAAGTATATACAAATATACCATATTTACAGAGTAAATGTGGTCAGAGATATCTGCAGATACATTTAGCTAAGCTTTGATACCCCACACCTAATATATATATATACTATGCTCATAATAGTTTTGATCCAATCATGAGGGTTAGTAGACTTTGAAGTTTCTATTTACACAATTAACAACCTTGGAGGCACCGGCCATGGTGGAAGGCAGTTCAAAGCACATGACTGCACCCATAGGCACCTCAAGCCTTTTCCTGCTCTCAGTTCATAAGCTCTGTATTGAAGTTGAATTTTTTTTTTCAGAAAATTTCAGTTTATAAGGTAACAAATACTTACCAAAATCAAAAGTGAATGTATGTTCATAATAGGTGACGTTGTCACTGACAAGGCGGACGTGATATAACATCCACATTGATGTGTAGTTCTTACTGAAATAACATCCATTTTCACCAGCAGACACTGTGTCTGGGCAATCAGTCCAATTCAGGCCTCTGGGAAGAAGGAATATACACATCATGTAACAATACAGGAAATAAATATAATGGAGACAATGATATGATACTTGGGGAGCGAGGGCCATTTTTGTAGTTTTCTGTAGATAACCTGTATCAGGTGGGTTTATTGGGTTCCCACATTTCTTCTGCCTTAGATATGTGCAGCAAAGTCATGATATCACTACTACAAGGTAACAACTTTGTAAAGGCTTCTTGTACACACAAAGCAGATTTATATCCTTTGTGGCTTTCAAGGAATACATATCAATTGAAGTGTGCTGGAGTTCAGATTTAAGGTTTGGTTAGTGCAGTCCAAGGCTGCCAATACACGTGCAATAATTGTCGTTGGAAAAGAACGATCCACGACTGTTCGTTCGATAACAAAAGGTTCGATAAAAAAAGTGCACAACAGCTGGTTAACGACTCCGAAGAATGAGGAATCTCACTGGAAACGAACAACCGCCCCCGCGGATCTGATTGGGCGACGATCTTTTGCTATCTATAGTGTGTATGGTCGTTCAGTGATCGTGGATTGTTCTGTGATACATTTTTTCTTGTACATGTCACTTCCTGCATCATTCAAACGATCGTTCAAACAATCGTATCCAGTGTGTAGATTATTGGTGGATTATATTTGAACAATCGTATTGTTAAAGCATGAACAGAATTGTACACAATATGATGGTTTAAAATAAATGGTAATAATTGTTGATCGTTCATTTTCAAACGATAATTATTGCTAAGCTTTGTTAGTTTCTGTGAATAACATGAGAATGGAATGGCAGCATTCTACCCAATAAGCTTATAGATTCACTAAATGAGACTGTCACAAAAATGGAAACCTACAAGCACAGATTAATTAAAACATACTGTAATGTTCTAAAACTATAATTAGGACAGAAATATATCGCTAAACATTTCACTAGTTTTACAAGTTTGGGATGTATAATTATTTCTACATAGAAAATAAAAGAGATACTTTACGGTTGTGTAAATTGCAGCTTTAACAAGCCAGTTAAGTTATGGAATTCCCCATAAGTCCAATGGCAGGTAAAGTATTCCATTTGGAATGATCGGCACTCTGTGATTCTTGGCCACCCGGGAGGATCTACAAATCACAAGAAGAAGTGTTTTCTTTTTACATGACAATAATATAATGCTAAGGCAGAAGTGTGCATTACAAACACATAGGGCTCTTTATAGAAAACAGGGAATCCGACATTCCCTTAAAAATCTCCTTGTGGGAATCTTAAAGGTGCGTTTGAATGGCAGTAATGAATTCACATCAGGGAATTTTAAAGGGAATGTCAAATTCCATATTTTATAAATAGAGCCCATACAAAGATAGTTGAATCACATTAAGATGTACAAATCCTTCTCTCCTTCTGTGCCATAGATTGTACCTGTTTATTATGCTGGTTTATCATTTGCAACCCATATTTATTGTACATATTTATTGTGCATATTAAGCTGGTGCTTTTAAAAAAAAGAAGAAAAAGAATAATAATAATCTCCTAAATATTAGGTTTAGATGCTATTTGTATGTTTTTGACTTCTTTTTTTTTTTTTAAACTGCGCCCTTGTTTACATCTTAAATTTTTTTAGTTACAATTTCTGATGTGAAGATCAAAAATTTAAAGTGTACCTAAATGTATTTTTTATTACTGTGCCCATGTACATTCACCATGTTTATTTATCCTGGTGACCAGTGATGGAAATCCAGTTGCCACCGAAACAGCAGATGATGTGAAATCCCCCTATGGGAACACCTTTTGTGGTGACCAATGTCTAAGAGGAGATTTCCTATAACTTCAGAGCTTTTATCGATTTCCTACCAAAAACTAGAAAAATATTGCTTTTGGATGTAGGCTTTTTGTACACAGACAGGTGGAATATTGAGTGTATAACATATAAAAGCCTAAATATTCCAGACTTAAAAACACAAGTGCATGGAAGCATTGGATATTCAAATATACAAACCCTAAGACTTGGACTGATTTGCCTATTCTCTTCCTAAACCTGGCCATATCAACACCCACTTGACATACGCTCGATTTCATTAATGGAATAATAAGGCGCTACCAAATTACAGACTAGGATTTATTGTGATATATCTCAGTTTTCTTCACCAAAACTATCAGTCTGATCTAACAATTAACCAGTCATTTGCAAACATAAAAACATTAAAGTAATCATAATTACATGTCTTTTTCATGTTCCTCTGCCAAGATCCTCTGGTGCTCTCTGCCATAGAATTATTAGTAGGATGTTCTACAAAAAAAAAATAATCAAAATAAAATTAGTGAGATGCACAGAATTTGGAACACAGAGTTTTCCAACTATTGCCAGATTTGTCCACTGTTCAATAATTTAATATTCATTTTTTAAACTATTGGTTGTCTAGAACCATCACCAGCAGTCCAGTTTATCATCCCACCTAAGATTCTAACATTTGCATTAGCTGAATTGGCAAAGTGCAGTTTCCATCCGAAGTTGTTCCAAAGGCTCATGGTCCTTACCAGCCTTCTGTTTCTATATGGTGCAGAAACTGTGCGATGATGCAGGATCTGAGGACTACTTTAATGTGGAAAGGAGCAGATCACTGATAAAACTGGGATTCATTACCATCATCTAGGGATGGCAGTTTAGGGGTAGTCTTGGTTAACAAGAAGCTTTGGACCTGTAATTCGTAAAACCAGATAAGGATTGCAAGTGGATGTTCATTGACATATTGCCACTTGCCATTCTTAAACACAATATGGAAGTCCTGGGCACCCTGGAGAGAGAAGTAAGCCTAAACACATGGTTCAAAAGGAGATGGTTGCTTTCATTCATTGGTGGTAAGTGCTTACCCCTTGGGTTGACTAGGGTCAAGTAAGAACTTGCCAATAGTACTGGCTAAGGATAATGGGACAGATTAGCTGCCTGATAACTGCAACCGAATGCCTCCGTGTGCACCACGCCTATTTAAAAGAACTGTCTCTGCTTTCCACAACTATTAAGATTGGACTTGGTCCTACAAGAGCAGCAACTAATTAGTCTTTTGGGCAGTTCTTCTTTCACATATATGAAATATGGTAAAATTGTCATACTTGCCTGTTGATTCAAAAAGCAAGATTTCCAGCACATCACTGAATTCTCCAAACGTTTTATTATCTCTCCATTTGCATCGGACTTTCAACAGATACTGCTTCCATGTCTTCAACCCGTATAATGACAACTGTGTGCTCTCCACTACAGAATACTATGAGGCAAAAAAAGTCCCAGACAGGTTAAATGTCTTTCATTTGCATATTATTTGCACAAATGTTATTTTCTGTAGTAAGACGTTTTGGTTTGGTCTATATATTGGACAGAGAAGGTGAATTTAGTTATCTTCTCCTTGATTGCCAAAGACTTTGCTCCCACACTGGTGATACCTTGATACCTGTAATGCAGCCAATATTTACTAACCACTTAAAGTTTGCCTGATGTCTTGTTTTATGTGACATAATGCATTAGGATTAACATCAGGATGGTAGGTGGCCTATCATGGGGCTGGTTCCTAGGTAGGGAGCCAGGAATGCATCACTTCACCAAGGTTTAAAACCCTTAGTAAAAAGTTCTTTACCAAAGTTAGAAAATCTAGCACTGTCAAGGATTTGTTAATCACCTCCCATAAACATATTTTATGGAGAACACTATAGAATCTCTTTACCTTGAGGATGCTTTAAATTCTCTACCTGTACACACCTGAGCCAGATATACATATTTCCTCCTTTATAGGCAACACAAATGCTCATTTTTCAGTTCTCACCGTTTTCCATTGTGCTTGTGTGGCCTCTTTTATTTTCACTTCATATTCCAGTTGGCCTAAGGTAGGTGGAGGCATCCACGTTATTTGAATATCCATAAGCTGAAGATTTGTGTTGATGTCCAGAACGGAATAGGAGAGATTAGTTGGAGGATTTGGCTCAGCTGAAAAAAAAAAAGATGCTGTTAATAAAACAGTTTTATTTAACTGATTATAAAACTTGAAAATATCATTTTTTTCAAAACTCTATGAACAAGTACACCACACCTCTATTTACTTTGATAACCAAATGATTTACCACTGACTTACTTAGGAACTGAACTTCATCCACTAGCCATCTTATGTGTGTTCCTCACTGGTAAGTAGGGAAGTTCCCATTGGAAATGTCACACTTACCTCTTCCTCACTAAAGCACAGACACCTCACTCCTGCACATACGAGCAGTTCTGACTCTGTGTGTGCCTCTTGTTTCAAAGCTTTATCAATTCTGTCCAATCCACTGGCCAATTCGAAAAAAAAGTCTCTTAACCATCCCTGGCTATTTAGCTAGCTCACAGACTGCACTCTGTGTTCTTGCAACAAGTTTCCACTAGTGCCGAGACCCTAGTTCTGTGAGCTAGTTCTTGCACCCCTGTCACTTAATCCAGTTTCCTCTCTCCAGCTCCTGTGTTAACCAGCCGTTGTCTAGTCTGTTGGTTCCCAGTCAACTTCCCTGTGCTGTTCCAGTGTTCCTGTCTGCCTGTGGATATCCCTGTGTCACCTGTGCCTCCTGTTGCTTCCAGTGTCTCCTGTGTTCCCTGTGTCTGCAGTGGCCCCTATGTCACTGGTGTCTGTCTCCTGGATCCCTGGTATTTGACCCCTGGCTTGTGACCTGAGCTCTCTTGCTCGTTGCCTGTCTCTTCTCGACTATCCTTGTGCATTGTGATTTGGTACCGTGTTTTGCCCACCTTGTGTGCCCAAGGACCGCAACCTGGCAGTAACCAGCAGCACAACATCAGAGGCTCTGGTACAATTTGGTCCAAGGGAAACATGTTCCCTGGATCTATAGTCTCTGTTATCTTTACTTTAATACCCAGTTATATTCGGTGCTTTTAAAAAAGCATTCAGCTTTTTCTCAAAGCTATCTACAGTAGTTGCTAAAACTACTTCCTGAGGGAGCCGATTCCACATTCACCTTCACAGACCTTACTGTGAAGAATCCCTCACTTATCCGGAAATTAAACTTCTTTTCCCCCAGACACAAAGAGTGCCCACTTATCCTTTGTAATGAAAATTCATGCAAGAGGAATGGCTCCTCCCGATGTATCCACACAACCCAAGAATACACCCAGCTGATTGTTTCCCAATGAAAAGGTCAGTCCTGGAATTGTCTGTGCAAGGACTATACATCGGAGAATGTCAGAATGGCCCTGCATGTATCTGATCATCTTGTGTTAGGTTATCCATGAAAACCAGCCATGTTTTTTCAATTGCACCTGCACTGGAAGAATATATGTGGTGGATAGAGATGGTCAACGAGACAAACTTGAAATTTGCATATGATATTCAGAAAAACCACATTTTCTGCATCCCACTGACCAATTCTAGTAGTGGGTTGACTATAACTTTACAAATAGTGCCATGTTCAAGAGTTAGCATAGACTCACCAATATCATAGATGATGAACGAGTGTTCATCAAATGTAACATTTTCATTTACAAGGCGGATGTAATAATCCTGCTGGATTGAGGTGTGCTCATTGTCGAAATAACAGCTGTTTTCACCAGCAAATGTCGTGTCAGGGCAGTCGGTCCATTGCTGGTCACTACAGAAAAAAATATAAGGCATTTAGACACAGATTTAAAATTCTGCTGTCCTTTTGATAAGAGGGTACTTATGTACTGGGTCCCTATCAAAAAAGCTTGACTTCTGCCAAGCTGGAACTTTTAGACATGGGAGAGTAGGCTCAAAAAGGCCCTGATATTTCTGATGGTGTCCTATTTTTGTTTTTTCAGTTTTTCAACAAAACCCTAATGTGTCCTATTCCACCAAAAATTACTAGTGCATTTCCTGTTATCTGGGTGTGCCTAGGCTTTCCTGTGTCTACAACCTAATAGTTGCATATCATCAGTGTAAGCTAAGACACTGCTATCCCTAGCCTGAATGGCACCACTGCATTGGTATCTGTTCTCCTTGCTGGAGGCTCTGATACAGGTAATCCCCAGGTTAAGGACATCCAACATACAGACGATTCCTAGATAGAAATGGGGCTTCCCTTCCCTGGGGCGGTTTGCATGACTTGCAGAAGAAACCTTTTGCTAAACACAGCTGAAGTTGTGGGTGATCCTAGGGGGGTGAGCTCTTTCTGCAGCCTCTTGTAACTCTTTAATGGCAAGGACAAGCTATGCAGTTGTTTCCTTTTTGCAAATTAAAACACAGCTTGCTCCAGAAGTAATGAATGTCTAGGCTCCATATTTTTTTTTTTTTTGCTTTGTTCGTAATTGTAAATATTTTTTAAACAGTAACTGACACCACGCTGCCTAAAAATATGTTGGGACAAACATCTGTCCTAAGTGCATGTATTAAAATAATGTACCTATTAAAACTTTTATACAAATTCAACTTAAGAACAAACCTACAGTCCCTATCTCGTATGTAACCCGGGGACAACCTGTATAAGGAAGCAAAGCCCTGCCTACCAAGATACAGACACTGTGTAGAATAAAACATTTTAATTTGGAAAAATCAACAGCAAGGAGATCACAGACAATACCACAAACAAGAAATAAAGAAACATAGAATTTATAACATATAATCATTTTACACAGCCTCATCTTTGTCTAGCTGGTCTGCCTACAGCTTGATAAATGACTGCCATTTATAAAGTTAAATGATCTTATCTGCTCATGCGTCTTTTCAGACTTGGACAACAAAGTCACATCACTTAGGGTTCCCTTATTCATACAAAATCCCTATAGAAAGAATAACTAATATTGTTAGTAAAATTAATATTCATCTAACAGAGATTAGCAGGTAGACCTCCTAAATACTTCACATACCGGTCACTTTTAGCTAAAATGCTCAGCCCGCCACAATCCCTCTAAAATAAGTACAAACAGTACTAGGAGAAGATACCCAAGGCAGTGTTACCCCCATTTATAACTTCGCCCTTTATAACTTCCCCCCGTCCTGTTGAAGTACCCAAGATGGCCACTTCGGCCTACCCCTTGGCCCGGACCTCCATAAAAGATTTGATACCTTGTTTTATACTGCAACTTTATTGAGGTGGACACGTTTCGAAAATCTCCAAAAGTCCAATAACATATAAACGTCTCAAGCTGCGGCGATCGGCAGCGTGTGATTCTGGGCCCTCCCGAAGTATCTAAAGAGAACAGAACAACAAGGTTAATTAAATTGTTGTGCACAGGAAACACACATCCCCAGCACACATCCCCAGACATATTGCTGTTAGCTGTTTTTACAATAAAACCTTTTTTATAAAACAACATTGCTTCTCAGCTGGCCATACCCAGCCATCTAAAAATTCCCCAGGCAGCTGGTGATTTTGTTAACCTGAATCCAATATTGCGTGCTGTGTGTATGTAAGAAAACAAAATTATTTTACTTACTTAGCATGAAAATCAATTACTGACACTTCTGGAGGTCACAACAGGAACAGTGATTTGCGAACAGCCTGTTCCAGGGGCTACAAAGGCTAAGGTGGAATTGGCGTGTTTTAGGTAAACACTTCTCCAATGTACTTACTGAATAATTCCAGATAATTCTTTCAATTTTAACTTCCTAGCTAACGCTATTGCAGTGAAAATTCCTGGCTTTACATGAAAGCGCATCTCCAGCCAAACTTATGGGCCCATTCACACTGTGTAACATACGTAATGCCCTATTGTACTGTAATATGTGTTATACACCAACAGAGTGCCTCAGGATGGCACACAATAAATAATGCAGCAAAAAAAACCCTAACAATTATATGTATAATTGTTAATCGGCACTATGGGCCTGAGTTATAAATGCTCTCCAAGGCTGGAGAGGATACACTTTCATCAGTGAAGCTGGGTGATTCAGCAAACCAGGAATGGATCAAATCCAGGATTGAAAACAATTGCTAAATGACTTAAGAAATCCATTCCAGGTTTGCTGGATCACCCAGTTTGACTGACTAAAGTGTCTCCTCTCCAGCCTTGGATAGCTTTAATAATACAGACCCTATGTATAGGAGGTTTTAGATTGATGCCAACATCATATGTTAAAAGTTTTTATTTTGTTGTGAATATAAACCATAAAACTTTGCCTTTTATCATAATCACATTCTAGTTTTAAAAGACATAATACATTTTCTCTATATCAAAATCACCTAATTATACAGCTATTAACATGTGTATTATTATTATTACTAATAATATTAAATAGGATTTGTATACCGCCAACATATTACGCAGCGCTGTACAATAAATAGGGGTTGCAAATGACATACAGATGGAGAAGAGGACCCTGCCCTGAAGAGCTTACAATCTTGGAGGTGGGGGAAATATCACACAATAGGAGGGGGGAATCATATAATACTACAATAAATCTCCGACTACAATCCTCAAACTGCAGGGTTTTATATCAAACCAAGACAAGATTATGGACACAAAACAGTACCACTGTAGATGATAATCAGCTTGGCCGTTTACCAGTACCACTTTAGATGATGACGCGTTTCGCAGAACATCGTCTGCTTCGTCAGATCACGGTGCTTAGAATGTATGGAAAAATTACATAAATAATTGTATCGGTACTGGAATATCATTGGCATCCCAAAAGAAGATATCCATTGTCAAAGATCCACTTTACTGATTACTTGAATAATCCCAAAGTGCTTGCAGCATACATTGCCAGGCTGATATAAATACTGAATAAAAACTTTTAACATATGATGTTGGCAATCTAAAATAATACTTATAATATTGATTACACACATAAAGCCATGCAATGACTTTTAGATATACGAGAGCTGTTTTATCTTACAAATGAATTGTATTTCTGTTGAGCCTGTCCTGAAAGTTACAGTCTGATTGTATGTTGTGAGCAGATGACCTGAGCTTACTTTGCTGCATTCTTTCTTTCATCTACAGGTCTCCTCTCTACTCTCTTCCTGCAAATGGTCAATGAAAGTACAAACAGCACATTGTTCAGCACATCAACATCTCCCTTGTTCAGTGAGTGCAAGAGGCTGATACCAAGGCAAATTCAGGTACTTACACTGCTTGCATTTAAAAAAAAAATTAAATATGTATTAATAAATACAGAGATGCATTAGCTTTGCTCAATATCATCCTGGAGTTCAGTTTACTTGGCACCCCAATGCACCTTGCTAATGGATCTGGATGCACTGCTATGTACAATCATGCACTAGAGTGTGTTCTGGTTTTCATCTGCATTGCAAAAATGGGTCATGTGGAGCAAAATTGTGCAAAAATGTGATATGTTTCAAGCTCATGCAAAAGTCATAACTTCTATCAATTGGTAATTACTGCCTGAAATGAAATAGATGGTGGTGGGTTTTAAGAATGCAAAATGAGAGTCAATGTGGATCGAATTTGTCTACCTACAAAAAATATGTAAATGTGTAATGTTACCTTTCATCATGCTATTATCATTTCCCTGAAAACATCTTCACTTATAAATATATAAATACACACACACATATATCGATTCCCCCACCCCCGAAATGAGTAAATATTTTCACAATGTGATATTAAAAGAAGTCCAACAAAACGTTTCTCAGCCAACCAATCTGTGTGCAAGTTCTTTGATGTCCCTATATTTTAAACAATCATTATTTGTAGAAAGCTCTTATTGACATCAGATGACGGTTTCACAACTCCAACATGTTTGGCCAAACATCAGAGATGACTTTAGATCTATGGGTCACCAGCGGACACTGTCAGCCAAGACGGGCCAAGGCAACCACGGGAGCTGAAACACTTTGCTTGATCACTATTATTTAACCCTTATAAATAAGCACACTTTTTCTGGCATTCATTAGGCTAGACACCAGTGGTCACATGAAGGGACTTGATGGTTACCATCAATAAACCTGATTTATGAAAGCTCTTCAAGACTGGAGAGGATAGACGGTCATGGGAGAACTTGTGTTGTCCAGCAAACTTGCAATAGAATTATTAAAAATTATTTGCTATTAGTTTGCAAACATTTTTAGCCCTGAACCAAATCCATTTTAGGTTTGCTGGATGACCCAGGCTCTTCCACGTTAGTCCCATGATAGTCTATCTTCTCCAGTGTTGGAGTGCTTTAATAAAATGCACCCAATGTCTAAGCATGGTCACATTCTGGGTGCATATCCAACCTTCTTCTAGTGTGTAAGGCAGCTTTACTGATATATTTCACTAATGTCCAAGTTGGTAAAATGAAAACAAAGTATGTTGTTTGACATCTGTAATACCTCTAAATGAACCTCCAAAACATAGTAAAACTAGTGCCTTAGAACTGAAGCAAAACAATCTCCAACATGCATTATAAAGGTGATATTTATCAATTAATCTGATATTCTGGAAAAACAAATACGCATATGAAGTACACCAATATGTTGCACAACCTTTGCTTGTGCCTAATGCTTGACCAATTTTCGGAAATTTTTCTGATTTCTCTGGAAAAAATAGGATCACATGACCCTAATAAGCCCATCCTTGGATGTTTTTGGGTTTACTTTGGCTTAATAGAAGGTGAGGTAGTAAATCATAAAACCCTGGAGATAGTGGAAACGGCTTGCTGCTGCCAGAAATGCTGTTGAGCTCTTGGCTAGACCAAATCCTTCTTAACAAATGTTTTCACTATTTAATGAAAACTTCTCACATAAAACTTCCTTTTATTTAACAGAGGAAGATTTTATATTTGTTTGTCAGCTAATCAGCTCTATGTAGAGTCCCAAGAGAAAAAATAAGTATTCTGCTTGACTGCAAAATCAATTTTCAATTTATTTCCTCTACAAATTCCTTCATATGTTTCTGTGAACAAATGGTAAACGGAGATTGATTCCATAGAAACTGTCAGCATTATATAATAAGGCAAAGCAACAGGCAATGATTATACATATACACTGCAATCAGATTTTCAATTATTGTAGTTTACCAATGGATTGGAGCATTGTGTTAGCAATAGGTATAGCATTCACAAGATTAGATTTCCCCCTTTAAGGTGATGGCTATGGTATTACAATCCTGGAACACACATGAGTTACAGCATAAGTAAAGAGTTTTTATTACACCAACAACACGCTGGGTGATTATTGATGTCCCACATATAAAGCTTCTACAAGTCATTCCTGACATTAATTGCCTGGCAACTGTCTTATGTGGAATAGTTCCATGTTATGCATGTTGCATATTGGACTGCAGGGTTAATGTTCTTTAAACCCACGCAAACGCCATGAGATTGATGAACAAACTGTACGCCTGGAGGTTTTCTGTTTACTGTTTTTTACAAATGAGAGTAAATGGCTCACAAAAATAGATTGGTTTAACGCAATAAAGGTTTTAAATATAATTGTATATGGTTCTTTAATTTGATCATTACTCTTTCTCTTTTTGTTTCAATCAAATTTATAAAAAAATTTATAACAAAAATACAATACACATGGTTAGAGAAATGTGAATGTGTACAACAAGTGGATATAGCATACAAATAATGTACAAAACAGTACAAAGGAACCAGAGGTAATGTCCATAAGTAACAACATACAATCAGTTATAGAAAATGTCCAATGGGTCAACAACATTTACCCTATCCATAAAGGCAGAAGGGAAAATTGTATAACAAGCCATTCACATAAAAATGTGAATTGTACCAGGTCTAAAGGGGGGCTAGGGGACACACACAAGTATATGGCCCTAAGCGAATACCAAGAAGGAAGGAGTAGTGGGCATGGGCCAAACGTTTCTCTTTTAACTCATCTTTCATTTCCAAACACAAAGCTCCTTAAGCTGCGTACACACGTGCAATAAATATTGTTGGAAACGAATGACTAACGACTGTTCGTCCGATAACCGTTAACAAAAAAAGAGCACAATGACTGACCAATGAACGAGAAAAGTCCCTGGAAACAAACGACCGTCCCGGCGGATCTGATTAGGCGACAATCGTTCGCTATCTATTGTGTGTACAGTCAGACAGTGATCGTGAATGGTTCTGAGCATGAGCAATGAACGAACGTGTGTATATGTATTTATTGTTCAAACGATCACATCTAGCATGTGTACAATTACCTTTGAACGATTGTAAAGTTACAGCATGTACAGAATCGGACGCTATACGATCGTTCACAAAAATCGGTAATAACTGTTGATCGTTCGTTTTCAAACGATAATTATTGCAGGTGTGTACCTAGCCTTAGGTCTTTTGGAGCCTTGTAAAATACCCAGTACTTACAGGTATGGGGGGATGTGACTATCTATTACTCCTCCTATAATGCAACAATGGGTGCTTCATTGTCACAAGAGACTAAAGCTACGTACACACTTCCAATTATTATCGTTGGTAAACGAACGACGAACGATCCTGCACGATATCTGCGAACGATCGTATAGCACCGATCCTGTACATACAGATAACGACACTATCGTTCGTAGATATTGTACACACAATAGATGCGATCGCTTGAACGATACAGGAAGTTACGTGCACCGCAGGAACGTTCGTTCATCACGCATGGTCAGACCATGGACGATCAATGAACGATTGTACACACGAACGATGGTCAACTATCGTCGTCCAATCCGATCCGCCGGTCCGGTCGTTCATTTCCAACGACTTTCCTCGTTCGTCGGCGTCGTTGGTTACTTTTTTTACAAACGATTTTTGCCCAATCGATCGTTCGTTGTTCATTTTGAACGATAAAAATTGGAAGTGTGTACGCAGCTTAAGAGGGTCCTCAGCCCTGTATAAGCTTTGACTTGACCACATTGCTGACCTTCACTGGGCTTCAACTCTTCGTTATGGCAGGTGAACAAACAGGGACAAAGCAAAGGTTTACTCTAAAGCCACGTACACACTTCCAGTTATAGTCGTTGGAAAGGATCTTTCACGATCCTTTTCAACAACTAGCACTGCACGATGCATGAAAGAGGGCTGTACATACAGCACCGCTCTGCTCTATGCAGAGGGGAGGGGGAGAGCAACGGAGCGGCACCCTGCTGCGCGCTCTCCCCCTTCCGTTGCATTACGATCATTCTTCGTTCATCGTCCGTGGATCCACCAGGATGGTCGTTCAAAAGATGAATGACGCACACTGTACACACTTCGGATTCTCGTCCGATATCGGCCGAGAACCATTAGAAGTGCGTACGTAGCTTAAGGTAGGATAAGATCTAGTTTATACTTTGAAAGAAGAGGATAATATTTGATGTTGCATCTCTACTTCCAGGTGGCCCAGTATTACTGGAGAGCTGCACACCCAACCCAAACCCCGCTTTTTCTGCCTTACCAGTCATTTTGCAGGAATGGTAAAGCAGGTAATGTGTGGAGGAAGTGGTAAGAGAACTATCTGACTTATTGGGGTGACAAAATCAAGGATCTGTTATATTGTACATCTACAAATGTTTATTGTAGTACTGGAGGGTTGCACACCTAACCCAGCCCAAACTCTTTCTCTGCTTTACCTGTCAATTTACAGGCATTGTTAAGCAGGTGATCTGTGAAGGAAGTGGTAGGAGAATTCTTGGGGTGACAAAATCAAATATCTGTTAGATTGTACATCTACAAATGTTCATTTATCCTTAACAATACCTGGAAAATTGCACTTTTTGGCATTTAAAGGTGCCTAGATACTCCTGCATTCATTGCTTTTTTGTATGAACCAAATGTTCAGTTTTAACTGTTTGACTACCAAGGTGGTGCACCGTATCTCTTGTCTCCCAGACAACTAATGAGCTAAAGTACGGTAATCATTAAGGATAAAATAAGCTCATAGATGGTCTTTTCCATGAAACTACTTGCTTCTTGTAGAAGAAGTGGTCAGGTTGGCCAACTAATCAATTCTACATAAGTAGTAATACCACTTGATAAACCAATGATGACACCGGTATTCTCTCTTGCCAAGCTCTATCAGCTGGAGATCAGACAACATGCTTTACATGCTTAGGTAATGTTCCGTGTAACCCCATACACCAGGGGCAGGAAACTGGGAGCCCTGTATCCCCAATCCTCATTCTCTAATTTAGGGCCTGATTTACTAAAGCTCTCCAAGGCTTGAGAGGATACACTTTCATCAGTGAAGCTGGGTGATCCAACAAACCTGGAAGTATTTTTTCAAAGTCATTTGCTGGAAAATGTTTTAAATCTTGGACCAGATCCATTCCAGGTTTGCTGGATCACTCAGGTTCACTGATGAAAGTGTATCCTCTACTTCCTTGGAGAGCTTTAATAAATCAGGCCCATAATGAGAACTGTCACTGTTGTGTAATAAAGGTATATAAGTATATAAATGTACATCAGACCCCTATTATACTACACTGCATTATTCCCAAACACCTCCTATGTTTAGGGTGTCCATTTTATTATACCGGTAAATAGACATGGTTGTAATAGTTGTTTGCATTATTGTTTGGTAGTTGCCTATTTTCAATTTTGCATACTGTTTTTACTGATTTTCACACTAATAAATGTATAAATTATATTTAATAATTAAATAAGGCAAATGTGATATTTAGTAGAATTTATCTATGGTCACCTTTTGTATTTGGGAGGGCCTAAAACAAAATTAAAATTAAATGCAGAGCATCCAATAAGCTTTTCATTTAATTTATTAAATGTATTTTTTATAATTGACTATCCACAGGCAGAAGTTTGTTGGCTTATGTGATGAAAAGCAGCAAAGTGACAGAAATCCAATGGTGAAACTGTGAATTCATATACAGGAAAGGAAGAGGCCAGAGATGAGCCAGACAATCGCTGCCAAGAAAAGTCCAAGTTGGACACATTCCGAAAGGGAAAGAATGCTCCAGCCTTCATCGGAGGGAGTTCACTGTTTACTGACTGTGTAAACAATGAGCTATTGACCTTCATACACAGAATCCCTCCTCTGTGAACACTGTGGAAAAACACAGCTATACTAGCAAGTATAAAATTTTGGTATTATCAGGCAAATATTAAAATTGGACAAGACCTCGAAGCCACACGCTGGCGTAAAACATTACTAATGCTTAATATGCTCCTAAACGTAAAAAGACAGTGGAAAAACAAGACTATCCCATATGGAACTTTGAAACATTCATAAATCATTTTGGGTTCTATGAGAAAGAAAGCAGTTTCTGTTTGGGCCAGATGGTGGTGCCTTTGCTGTTTATGTGGTTGAATTATAAATCGTGTTGAGCTTCGATGGGTTAGTGTTGTCCTTGCCAAGAGAGTTCATGTTATCTTCATATTCTGAAAGTATTATAGTTGTTAGGAAATATATTTTTTCCAGTAAAGAAAATAAAAGTTGAACTTTGTTAAGAGGCACCAGGAACTAATATCCAATACTAGGCCAGCCTGCCCTTTGTAAGCCGTCCAATGGTGATACATCACCAGGCACATACGTAAAAGTGATGAAAGTTGCCTTTTCCTGGTTAGTGTCCAATTATACTTTACAGATAATGCATGCAAATTTGCTTTGCTCAGTCGACTGAAATCAGGCAGAGAACGTCTTCATGATACTTATTCAATTACTCCAGGCTTTTATAGGAAATCGTTATTCTACCACTGGGCTTCTAGTTCCCATACTGAATATATTTTTGTTGCTGGCATTTGATGAGAAGTTGTGTGGCTGAGGGACAAAAACTTAATCTATGCAACCAACTCATTATTAAAACTTTATTTCCTCTTCCTCTTATTAAGCAGTGGTCCATGTACGTGCTGGGGTCCACCAGCTTCATCATCCATGGAAGCTAGGTAACAAATGCAGTGGACCAACCATGCTTGCTTGATGATAATCTGGCTTCTTTGCCCACTCCTCTCACTGACTGTGGCGACCCTACTATGGTACCTCAAAATACTTTTATTCTATGTTCAGATTTTATACACTCAGCTTTTACCAGTATTTTGCTAATTCCCCCCCCCCCCGCCCCCCCCAGCCCTCCCATATTTCCCCTCCAATCAATCACTCCGGGACCAACTTTTCCAGGCTCCCTTGCCACCTGACACATGCCCATGGACCATCAATTGTTTGGGAGCCACAAACAGAACAATCAATCCTGCACTAAAAAAAAACAAAAACATAGAATTCCATCAGGTGTTAAATAATACTGAGGTTGCAAAACTGATAGTTTAGACCTTTTTATGGTCCTAGTTAACAGCTAATGCACCTGAAAGTTAAGTTGGTGCACACCATGAGTATAATGCCATGTAACACCATGCAAGTATATTTACCTCTACACACCTATCTTATTTAAGGTAATTTTTAATGGATATACATTTTAAGGTATATCCTGTAATTCTTCACAAAAAGTATTTTTTAATGTGACTTAAAGAGTCTTTTTATTAAGTCAAACAATTTTAAATTTTCAGTTTGGGGTACAGTAAAGCCACACCATTGGGTATCTCTACTAGTCCATAGGGATGTCTACATGTAGCCGTTTTTGCTTTAACACGCAGCCCTGTAATAGTCTTCTGAAATTTAGATCTCATCATTTACTAATATTTTAGTACAACCTTTTCCTCCTTATATTATGTTCAGGGAACCCGTGCTAAAAGCAATTATTGGGGTCAGTGGGTCTGACCCCAAAGATTTTACATTGGTGACCAGTAGAAAAGAATGCCCCCTTACAGTTGCGGCTAGAATGCCAACAAATCATTGGTTTGCTGCAGCTGGTCTTTCCACATGGCTTTGGCCCCAGAACAATGTAGGCATCATCAAATATGAGGTCAATCCGGCCAAGTTCAAGGAACCCCTAGCAAGTTCTGAGGGAACCCTGGAGGTTCAGGGAACCTTCGTTAAGAATAGCTGTTTGAGATAGTCAATAAAACTGAAATATATATGAATAAAATAAAAGAAAGTTTTCTTGGTAAAATGATCACATTTTGAAGGTAAGGACCCTGACCAAACCTTCCCTTTCAGTACTGATCACTCCATGAAATGCCTACTTTCAGACATGTGATCAGCAATGAAGGGAGCCTGAAGTCACTTTTGCATTCGGAAACTATTCTGGAAAATCAATAGCCAAACTCCGACTGGTTGTCATGGGCAGAAGTCTTATTTTAACTTTGCTCCACGGTTCCTAAATCAGTTCCTGAGTGTCCACTTACAAAGCAGCACTTCAGAACTCTGCCTGATGACAGGACTGAGAGCACAGTGTCAAACTTGTAAGTGAGACAGTGGTGAAAGGCTGGAGAACAATGACTGGCACTCCCTCATGTTTCATGGACTATGGACGAGATACAAAAGGGCCTGCACAGTGCTGAATACAGGAAGGATCTGCATTCAGAACTAGACTGTAAGCTCTTCGGGGCAGGGTCCTCTCCACCTGTATCACTGTCTGTATTAGTCTGTCATTTGCAATCCCTATTTAATGTACAGCGCTGCGTAATAAGTTGGCGCTATATAAATCCTGTTTAATAATAATAATAATAATAATAATATTAATAATTCAGCTTTCTGTACATATCCAGCTCCGGCCAACAGTCAGAATCCAGCTGCAAAACACTCAGACATTTGTGTCTAATTATGTGTCAAACCTTTAAATGTAGAGGTCAGATGTACACGAATTGTCGGTGACACTGAACAGCGCGTGCTGGTAAATATTAAATTAATAACTGTAAAAAAGACAGCTGAGCAACAAATGTGTCATGTAAGATCAGATTTCTTTATGCGTGACTCCGTCTTTCGTATTCCTAGCTCTGGTCTGGCTTTAGTACAGTGCATTACATTTTAACAAACAATACAAGACAATAGTAACATATAAAGCAATAGTAATATACAACACAATAGTATTAATAAAAATCATGGATAAAATAATAAAGCACAGTGGCTAATGTGACTTTATTTCTGATTGCGTTAAAGGGTACCTATACTCAGAATTTTCACCTTACATAAAAGGGTAGAGAATACCTTTAGGTAGGGTAAAAATTCTGTTGTTTTTTCTTTTGAGAATGAATGGGAGCACAAAGCCTCCCGAGATACCTACGTCAGGCATCCCTGGGGGCACTCCTTCTACGCATGCCCGATATGCCTTTTTGGTGAAAAAGAAAAATTTGTCATTCTCACGCATGCGCAATAAGATCGGCAAATTCTTTTTTTCATTCCACGTCACCCAATTTTGCACCTGGGTCGGGTGATGTTTGGATGAAGAACCCGGAAGAGAAGACAAAGATGGCGGCACCCGGAGCGCCAGGATGGGACGGATGTCGGGGCGACGCGAGACCAGATGCCGGACACCCCAGGAGAGATCGGACTGCCCTTAGGGATTGAAGGTAAGTGTGTTTTTGTTTTTTTTTTTCTTCGTTTTTTATTATAGTTCCTCTTTCACAAAGAAATATAATATTCCATTTCTCTTTATTGCCTCCAGCACTTCCTTTTTTAAGATTTTGTATAAATAGTCCAGACCTGTTTCTCAACCGGGGTTCTGTGGAATTGCAGGGTTCCTCCAGAGGTTTCTAGGGGTTCCTTAAGCAATGAGCAATTTGTGCATCTCAGGTCTAAGTGACAACAATGATCTTTTTGGCTATTTGTAAAGGTGACATTCTTCCTAATGGCCAGCAATGTAAGAGGCATTCCTCCTACTAACCAGCACGATATTCTACTGTGAGTGGTGAATATTTTTATCAGTTCAAACAGAGCGCATGAATACACATCTAATAAGTCACAGTGAGAAGCCACACTTACTAGTTACCTGCATTATGTTTCAAATATACTAGGTACAAGGCTACATGTTCTTACTTAGGCTTGATTTAGAGAAGTGTCACAATCAGTAATTTTCTCAGCATTGACTGATGTTCATCTCCAGCATTTCATTTTCTGTGTGTCAAGATTGCTACTTGTTCCCCTTCAAATCCTTGCTAAATTATTTTTTTGCCCCTAATAGGTTGCAAAGAGGTGAATAAAATTGTTTTGCTGAACTTCGAATAAAAGATGAACGACAGTTAAACTTTGTGCTTGAATGCCAATCGAATGTCTACATTACCATTGTCTTATAGCGCTCACATGCAGCGTTTTACAAAGTCCATAGTCGTGTCGACAGACAGACAGACAGACAGACAGACACCCCAGATATGGGGTAGATAGATAGATAGATAGATAGACAGATAGATAGATAGATAGATAGGTAGATAGATAGATAGATAGATAGATAGATAGATAGATAGATAATTTGACCTTACCAGAAACAGAATGGCTGATCAGCCTTGACGAATGTCCGTAATGTGATTTTATATGTTAACAATTAAATTACACAGTATTGTGATATCTATTACAGTAAGCTGTGAGCTGCTAAACAATTATTCACGGATATAGTTTTCTGGGCTGATTTTTATCATGTGTTGAGCTTTCAAACCCTCCAGCATTTTCTGCGTAACAAAATCATTAGAAGTGTAACTTGTTTTTGTACATTTTATAAATGGCTTATACATAACGTGTTAATACCAATATCATGGTTTACAAATCATCATCCCAACACTCTTCTCTTAGCCCCTTTTCCTTTCTTTACAAGAGTTTGGATGTAATGGTTACACGGCCCGTTCACAGTTACTATGTCAATGTACAACTCAATTTCAGATTTTCAGATGAATTCCGAGTAGTGTAAGATCCACTGTCGTATCACATATCCATGCCGTACATATAAAATGTTTTGCATACGTATTTATGCTCTCTGTTTTTTCTACATTTTGCAATGTTACAACCTGGTGTTAAAATGGATTTATAGCTGAACATTAGGCATACATCCAAATATACAGATAAAATACAGTTTTTCCTGCCAAAGGATTTGAATTCTTTCCACCCAGACCTGAGATTTACACAGTTTTGCCACACAGCAGTCAGTCGTATTTCTCTGTTAAGAGTTACAGACTAGGATACAGTGGTATCCATTTTCTACCTCCAGCCTGTGAAAAAGCAGCAGAAGCCTGATGAGGTCATTTGTCTGGCCACTTTGGACCCTATTGGTATGTTTCCTGCTAGAATGTTTAAATACAGAACACTTGACTGGCCTAGTTCTGCCCCTTCCTCTGCTAATCTGTTGTAAAATTAAAAAAAAAAAAAGTGTGAGGTTTTTGCTCCCTTGCAGGTGACACAGGATAATGTATAGCACAGCGTCACCTGTCAAGTGACACCTGGTCCTCCCCTGAGCACCCTGCAGGGGTTAAGGAGCTGGCAAACCTAATGGCTGCCATAATGCTTTGCTGTAGGATGCTCCCACATTGCAGCCCCCAGGCTTTCCTCCACCGGAAGGCATACAGGTACAAACTGGCTTCAATGTGCGAACAACTTACAGAAGGTAAACCCATAACAGACTAAGGCCTGGGCAGGCAGCAGTCATGAACTGTGGTAGAAGACAGGTGCAGGTCAGGGCAGGTGGCAGGCAGGAGACATAGTCAAAACCAGGCTAAAGATAGGGCATGCAGATAGCAAGAAACTTGATCCAAGACAAACTGAGGTCAAAACACAGAGAATCAAGCACTAAATGGTGTGCAGAATGGTGAGCGATACATGCGGAGGATCCAGTAGCATCTGCCATAGCTATGGAGACCTAAATACACTTCCAATCCTGCCCATGCATGTAGGTGCAAACCTGCCGTGTGCATTTTAATGCAAATGAGTGCATAAAGTTGCACATGTAAGCATAGGAGGTATAAAACAGAGGCCCAAAGCTGTATATCTGCAGTGTGAAATCATCCAGGGCACTGCAACCTGTGACTGGATTTAATGTGAGATTTGGTGATACCATTACTTTGCTGATCACTGTTTTCAATGCTGGAGAGAAAGCTGTTACTGAGGACCTGCAGTGCAAGGATCTCCCTATATATGTTTTATTCTATGCATCTGTGCTTTCTCTACTTCTCATGCTGCAGCTTTAATATTCCCCTGCCATGAATAAGATCTGCAGTCTTTATGGAAGCAGATTTGATGATAGAAAGCAAAGCCCTATACCTTTACCAAGATGGCAACCCCCTACACAGAAGCACAGAGCAGAACAGATCAGCTGCATGGATACCACAGGCAATACTAATGGACTTTGTCCTCTGTTTTTTCACAGTTCGGGTCCTCTTTAAAGCAAACATCAAGGATAATATGAACAAAGAGCCTTATAAATGTTTGCACACTGGTGCATATTATGAATACATAATATACATATAGTGCACAGTGAATAGTATGCTTTATAGCAAAAGGGAACCATCTATGATTGGCCAGTCAATGGCTGGTAATGTTACCCTATCACTGGTTTAAATCACACATTGACCTTCATTGAAATACAGTTTCTAGGCACATAGCTAGTATGTGAATATTTCATCCCTCCTGGCCATCCACGAACAAGATTAATATATTTTCAGCCATGAGATTTATATCCAATGCTTTAATAATTAAAAGGAAATGACTGTGGACCAGCAATGACTTTCACTCAATGCCATATAAGATTTATAAGGTGGGTTTTCCATAGTAATTGCTATGTGTGAGTTATCTTTAGGTTGAAAGGTAATTTGACGGTCTCTGTCTTTATTAATGATAGCACATTTTTAGACAAATAAGATTAATATGTTAATGCAATGTAATATCTATGGTTCCTTCAGTAAAATATTTTACTTTCTGGAGTTGCGTGTTTAATGCATTTCTATTACATGGGTCTAAGTTCTGCAAACTCAAAGATATTTCCCAAAACCTATTAACATGATATGAGGTTGTACAGTAATGCTGTGCAAAGGGCAATTGTCATGCAAAATCAAAAAAACCGTAGCAGATAGTATGACTTCCTTTCTTATAAGCTGGATGCCAGGGCCCCTTCACACAAATAAGTATATTGTGGTTTGCCTAGGTTCATTGTATTAAATGCAGAGAAATTACCTCCTTTAACTTCCAACCTCTGCAATACATGTTCCAGTATCCTCTGCAGCCAATTAATCGAGAAGGTGTGCATGGGCTTTCTTTTGCAAGCAGATTTAGATACAACAGCTCTGCCCTTGTAACTTCCCATAATCCTTCTGCCAAAGAAGGCCTAGAGGTTTTAAAAGGCAAGACAGGCAAAGTACTCAGCAATGGATTTTGCCCACTTGCTGGATACATTGCATGGCCGAACTAAAGCCCGGATTGTTGCTGGAAACAATCTTTTGTGATCACTTCCAGTGAAATAAGAATGAACAAGAGCTGTACACACATTGCCATTCTGTTTTGTGAAGAGGGGAGGGCAAGTTAGCGGCACCCTCCATTGGAATGCAACTGGAAGTTATCTCCTCCATTGGAATGCACACAGCATATTGATGAGCAATGTTAGGGCACAGCTATACACATTTTAGATATTTGCTCCAGATGGAGCATGGCCACCAGTCTTAGGTTACAATCATCTGATGTGTACAAAGCTTTTGTCTCTTTACATGGGCATCCAAGGGGGAAGACCACACACCATTTTTAAATTATAGACAGCAAAGCTAATCCGATCCACCAAACAATTCTCATGATATATCTTGTTTCAATTACTACTCTATCATTAAATATAAATTGTATCCATTTTATTACCACCTTCTAACCACAAACTTTGTTTTACTAAAAGAACGCCCTGCAAAAGAAAAGGTTACTTTCCAGGCAACCCATGAAATGGTACAACTGTACTTTTGGTTGGGCAAAAAGAAGATTTGGGAGACAGGTAGGTCCTGGAACAATTTTGACCTTACTGGAAATGTTTCCTCTGAAAATTGAATTCTTGTGGTTTTCACAAAAAGTATTTTAACATATGTTATCATTCAGCTTCTACCAAGGTAAAACACACTCAGATAACAAAAAAACTTTTAAACATAACAGGGCAAGCCAGAACAAGTGTGATCTACAAGATCTACAATCTTTATGGCACATCAGCAACGTAGGTCAAACACAAATTCTTAACAATAAAAATGTATGTTTTCCTTTTCCATCAACCTTCTGTATTTATTGTTAACGCAAAGTTCTTTAAATAAAATGCCTATGTTGCATGCATCATATCCAAAGAATTGTTATTTTAGCAATGAGTCTGAAAAGTTGTTATAGACATTACATGGGGGCATTAACCTGGCTATCTTTTTTTTTCTAAGTGGGTATCATGCAATCGTGGATGTGTCAATTGTACAATGGTAAAAGGAACCAGCAATCTCAAGGACCCAGTCTTTTTTCAGGGATCTGCATGCATTGACATTTGAGGTTGGGTTTGTTATAAAATGCTTAGTAAATGCAAACAGTGTACAAATTATACAGTGATAACTTATAAATATTCTTCTTCTGTCAATGGAACCAACATGGGATTGAAGATACAACTCCCCCCATCTACTACAGACCTGTTCTCTTGCTGGGTGGGGGTTCTGACCTTGTGGCCATTAAGCTGCCCCAACCTGCCCTTTGACCTGATTTGCAAAATTAGGTTTGCCAAAGTTCTGGACCCTTTATTCAAGACAGCGTTGGTTTGATAACTGCTGTAGGTGCGCAGACTACCCCAATACAAACTCTCTCTGCCCTCAGGTACCTGTGTGTCTGTCAACTGTGAAAAACCTTAGGCTCTGTCCTCAGACCTGCGCTTGCCATGCGATTTGGTTTGTCATCTTTTTCCATTCAGCCCTCAACCTAGCCTGCCTTTTCAGTACCAAACCCTTCTTCAATCCTTGTGGCCCAAACGCTATCCATTGCATACCCAAATCCTGGTGGAAACCAAGTGTTGCGATGGCACAACTAGCTACCCAAGACTGAGAAGGGGTTTGTCCATATCGTGTCAGATTGGAAGACTGATGTCTGGCTATGAAGCTAGACCAGAGACTTATATGACATCAAGGTAAGCACCTACACTATACCAAGGCTGTACATGACATCTGGGTAAGTACCAACCCTAAACCAGGGCCTTACATGATATCTGTGTAAGTTCTGACACTAGACCAGGGCCTTATATGACATCTAGTTAAACACCGACACTAAACCCAGGCCCTACTTGATATCTGCGTATTGATGTTGGACCAGGGCCTTACTTGATACCTGGATGAGCTCTGATGCCAGTGCCTTACATGACGTCTTGGTCAGCACTTATGTTAGACCAGGGCCTTATATGAGTTTTGAGTAAGCACTTACACTAGGCCAGGACATCTAGGTAAATACCGACTATAGACCAGGGCCTTAGATGATGTATGGTTAGACAATACAGTTAGACCAGAACCTTACAATATCTATCTGGGAAAGAAAAAAATGTAAACCAGTATATATTACCTTTTCATTTTATTATAATATTTGCATTACAAATATTATTTATTCCTGAAACTTCCTCAACTTCCAAAAAATAAAATGCAACAATCTTATAAAAGTTATTGTGGACAAACTACAATTTTTACCATGTAATAATATTGGGGCAATATTATGTGAGACTGAAATACAAACTCTCATTGCGGTAATTGAGTTGCGTCCTGTGGTTTTATCTTCAGGGGACATTGATGGAAAGAGTCCGCATTCTGTTATAGTACTTATGATGTCTCATTTGATTACTAGCAGGCATCAGTGAGAGCCTTTTACATTTATAGAAGAGCAAATACTCTGTTTATGTATAATCTGCCAAACTAAACAGAATTATGAGTTGTAGCCGATCCATCATATAGTACACACATACAGTGTTTACAATGTTGTACTGTTTGTTATACTTGGTACAGGTGTTATAAACGTTACATTGGAACCAGTATTACTTTGCTAGGAGAAGCGTCAAACGCTCTCCAGCGTTAAAGAACATCTCATATAAACTATATTTCTTTTGTTGATGTTTTATATGCTGCATTTTCGTTAATATTGCCTATAAAAAGTTTTTTTTTTATAATATTTATTAGAAAAGGTAGGACAAAAGATACAAAATATTTAAAAAAATATACAGAAGTGTTACAAAATACCAATCATAATCCGTAGATCAAGTACAGAAACCACCATGTGATGGTACAGAACATGATATTAAAATACAAGTAAAGTTGCTTCCCATAACATTTTGTCCACACTCTCATTTCCCATTTTTTGTTATATTTCAATCTTGGAAACAATATATAACAGGTAACCAACAAACAGTAACCAGAAAAACAAAAAAGAACTGTAAACCTACCATATCCAATCAAAAACACAGCCCATCTCTTGTTCACATACCAAGTTGTATGTCTAAATATTTCAATAATATCATGAACTGGGGATAATGTATGTTGTAAGTATGGCATCCAAGTGCTAAAAAACCATTGCGGGTGGGTATCCAAGTGCTGAGTGGCTTCTGCCTTGTCTATAACCATCAAGGCCTGTAGGTAATAGTCGTGGAGTAAGGTTCCAACCTATTTTTGAGAATGCTTTTCTTGGACACTAGTAAACAAAGATGTTTGGGCTTAGATAAGGCCTTCAAAGTGGTCAGATGAGATACACTATGAAAAAATGCCAGCTGTGGTTGTAATTGGTAAGTGCCACCTGGAACTCTAGTGAGAAACAGGAAGACTGCCTTCCAGAAAGTCTGCATATGTGGACAGTCCTACAACATATGCTCCAAAGGAGCAAGGGGGTAAGCACATTTAGGGCAGGCCACCAACATATTAGTGATTGAACGGGGTTTGATTTTTAAATTGAAAGCATATTACGCTCTATGTATTATCTTAAACTGCATTTCACTGATTATATTTTTTCGGACATATGACCAGCTATTCTTCAATAGCTCTAGAGTATCGGAATAAGAACTGTTTAAATAAGCAGCCCATTGTGTACAAAAATGTTTTTATCGGAAAAAAATTAAAATGATTTCAGGGCTACAGGGTATGTGCGCCTATGTGCTCTAAGGCACGTTGCTTTAGGCTGCCTATTTAAAATTAATACCAAAAACATACAACCTACGGACCAAGGATTTTTGCAAATGCTGAAAATGTTGCAAAAGTGAATCTCAAATCTGCCGAAGTTGTGCAGTGCAGGTATGTTGGGATGATGCTAAAAAAACGCATTAAAGCACACTAAGGCTATGTTCAGATTGACAGATGATTTGCTGTATGATGACCACTCCTAGGCACCCAGTTTTTCTTAACAGGTCCCTAGGAGTGGCTACAGGTAGTTTTTATAGCCATTTTTAGTATAAATATTACAAACAGGCAGGTTGTTTATTGCAACAGGGACTGGTGATGTACCTTCTGCAATAAAACACACTGACCTGTCTGTTTGCAATCTTCCTGCAAGCACAGCTTAGTGTAGAATGCCAGAATTTGTTGGCATGCATGGGAGATACATCATCTCGGCTAAAAAAGATGCAATTCCATGAAGAACGGATGAAGATGGCAGAGCCTGTGCCGGAGCAGGGACAGGTGAATGAAATTAAAAAATTGCGATTGGGCAGGCAAGGTAATTTTTATTGCAGTTGGAACCTCGTCTGTCCATTCGGCAATAATGGTCCTGCCTGGTAGTAATTTTTAAATTTGGAAGGTTTAGTTCCACTTCAATTTTGCAGACCAAACACATAAGACTTTAAAATTAAAAAATGTATCGCTTCAACCAGAAAAAAAAAAGAAAAAGTGTTCATCATTGGCCACACGCCGGACCCCCCAGTACACTTCTCTACATGTTGCCCAGTGACTTTTACACAGGCTGGCACGGGTCCTCATAGACACATAGAAAAGAATTTCACAGTAACCGTATCCTAAGGGAATAAAACATGATCTGCACACAGTGTGCCTGTAGGGCACCAGCAGCCTTCAGTTTGTTTTCATCCTTAACTGAAATGAGGAATGGGACATAAAACAGATTGAAAGGTCATGGCTATGGGCTCTGTAATTGTAGTAAATGCTCCAGCTTTTCAGAAATGCAAACTTTTTTTTAAATATTATCGCATATTAATAATTTCTATTTATTAAGCTGCTTAAATGAAAGGATACCAAACAACGCTGGAAATATAACCTATTGCCTTTTTTTCTGGTGTTCCAAATGCTTCTATTATGGTACCAGGCCAGACTTGGTAAAGCGATGCGTAATATATCGACGCTATATAAATACTGGCTAATAATAATAATAATAATAATAATAAAAACGGTGGTCTGCAGCTTGAACTGTTACTACAGACAAGGACTAAGGAAAGCATTGATTTGATGTCTTCATTGACAAGAACTATAACATTTGATTTTGTAAGGTGCAATACACTTAAGGTGCGTACACACTTCCAATTTTTATCGTTCCAATCGAACGACGAACGATCGATTGGGCAAAAAATCGTTCGTAAAAAAGTAACCAACGACGCCGACGAACGAGGAAAATTGTTGGAAACGAACGACCGGACCGGCGGATCGGATTGGGCGACGATCGTTGAACATCGTTCGTGTGTACGGTCGTTCGTTGATCGTCCATGTTCAGAGCATGCGTGATGAACGAACGTCCGTTCACTTTCCTGTCGTGCACATAGTTCCTCTATCGCTAAAACGATCGTATCTATTGTGTGTACAATATCTACGAACGATCGTGTCGTTAGCTCTATGTGCAGGATCGGTGNNNTATANNNGATCGTTCATATATATCGTGCAGGAACGTTCGTCGTTCGTTTTCCGACGACAATAATTGGAAGTGTGTACGTAGCTTTACTAAATCACCAAAGATCATCATTTTACAGATTCCAGTTAAGGTATGTAAGGATAGTTATCAAGAAGTTTATCTTGAAGGATGAATTGCTGAACAGTGATGAGTGATTGCAAACACAAATCTTTGAAACAGACAAGCAGAGAAATCACAAATTCCATCCTCCTGCTCCTTGACCTTTAGACGGTCCAATACAATGCTGAAGTATATTGAAAGTAGAACTAAACTTTTAGAGAAAATAATAATAAATCATACACAATTGCTACACAAGGCATTTCATGCTGTTCAAAATTATCTTCTCAGTACACAGATGCTGTAATTTTTCCTAAAACTTTAAAACTAATTCGCCTAGGCGGTCGAGAATGAATGGGAGCGCAAAGTCTCCCGGGATACCTACATCAGGCATCCCGGGAGGCTCTTGGGGGCTCCTTCTACGCATGCCTGAGCATCTTGGGCATGTGCAGAAGGAGCCTTTTTGCTGAAAGAGAAAAGTTTGTCATACTCATGCATGCGCAATGAGAACGGCAAATTTTTTTTCATCCTACGCCACCCGATCTTGCGCCTGGGTCTGGTGATGTAGGATGAAGAACCCGGAAGAGAAGCCGAAGATAGCCGCGCCTGGAGCGCGGGCTTTTGGACGACACGGGACCAGATGAAGGACACCCCAAGAATGATCGGACCACCCTGCGGGATTGGATTGTTTTTTTTTTTCACTTTTGAGTACAGTTCCTCTTTCAGGAATAGATCTCTGCTTTAAATTTTTTATCTGCTCAGCTCCCATACCACTAGGTATACATTTGATTTTCTCTGCTGGTTCTATTTTGCAATTCTAGAAGTAAATTGATAATAAACTGTATCATCTGGAAAAAATGTTGATAGCCTCCCGAGGAAGTATCCATAAATTTTACATTACTTGGAGACCTCTTTTTACGCATAAACCTGATGGGGATCTGAGTTACTCTTATAAAATGTCTATTTGCCCTAAAACTAACCAGAAAAACTTATGGAACCTATTAGAAGTAAACGCTACTCAAAGTGGAAAGAAGAAGCTCAGAAATGCAGAGTGTTTCCCCTGAGCATCAACAAACTTTGCACTGATGATAAACATTCCAATTTTTTCTTTTTCTACAAGTCGCTATCTGTGTTCCTGGCAACGAAAGATCTATGGATTCAAGATGCGATACCAGACTTCTAATGGGCTCTGAGGATCTTTTCACATTTCAGACGGGAGGCTCAATGTTTCTTCAGGGTTCTACACAGAAGCAGTGAAATTAGGATGTTTGTTTTACGAATAGCGAGGGTAATGGCGAGCTTAATACAACATTATGTGTGTTAGAAGGAAAGAGAGAAAGTCTTATATGAAATTGCCAGATATAGTTATGTTTCTGTTGAGATTTTTCTTTAGAGAATAACATGAATAAAAATTAGATTCCCATGGACATTTCCTGGGCGGCCCCTGTTGGCTTGCGGCCTGCCAACTGCCACCACTATGATCCTTCAAAATGAAGGCACGTTCAGGTGCTTTTGATGGGAGGTCATCAATCGCCCTTATTCATTCTCTATAGAGTAGGCTGTTTGCAGACTCTGCTCAGCAGCTGTGGTTAGGAAGTTATAACCGCACTGCTCCTGACCATCCGTGTGAGCCTAAAGGTAAATATGAGCGGGTTCAACTTGGCACAAAAATATATTGATATAAATAGCAACAGGTTCACTTCAATGTGAGGATAAATATTAAAATATATTCACAGTATTCTTCCCATTACATTTTTTAAAGCTGGGTGGGAAGAAGCTGTGGGGGGGTTGGCGGCCCCTGTATTGTACTCACCTTTTCCGTAACCACCCAAAAACAGCCGGGTGGTTACTGAAAACTTCCGGGCAGTGCACCTAGGTAATAAGAGCTAGGGAGAACATTGTGTTCACTTTCTGTCTTTCACTGCCACGTTGTTGGAATACTGGTGGTGATTATACATAGTATAGAGCAGGCATGGGCAAACTATGGCCCATTACGGTTGTTTCTCTGGCCCTTTGGGTGTTCTGCGGACCTGGCCGGTGCCACTCCGAGCAGGGTCAGGGGAAGGACCCCGCTGGGGGGTGCACTCGGCCAGAGCTGCGGAACACGTCCCTCGTTGGTATCCCGGCTTGTGGAGGTGGACAGGCTGTGCCACTGTACACAACCCGCCCACTCCCCCATCGCAGGCTCAGATCTGTGATGGGAATGGGTGCGGGGCATAACCCGGCCCACTCTCTTATCGGCCTGGCCCCTCTTTTAAATTTTATATTGTGGTCCCTGACTGAAAAGGTTTGCCCACCCCTCGTATAGAGGATCCTTTACCTCATGTAAGCTTGTATTGGGTTTGATGTAGAGCTTACATAGGTTTCTTCACTTCTTGCCAGTGAATGGAAAACAAGAGCACCAAATTGCAAAAAGATACCACATGGGTTGGCTTGAAAATCACCATTTGCTTTGCTCAGGATGGGACAATGTTGGTTTTACTGAAAAGCTTTAAATTTACTAGAACTAGCATAAAAAATGTGAATCAAAGCGAAACTGCTTCTACCACAGCTGAACCACACAAGTGTTTTGTTTCATAACCCCCTTCAGAACTACAAAAGATTTATTAATTGGTTTTCAGTGTTGATATGAGCATTTATTATTTATCTATTATATAAAGTTCCATGCATTTACCACCCTCCAGTCTTTTGTTTGATAGCATTCATCATGTGTCAGATTTTTTTCATGAAGGTAAAAAAATAGTTATTCTTTTCAGACAATTAACGATGTGGAATTAAATCCCCCACAACAGAATTATGAGTTGTCTTATCACTGACAAGAACATTATTACATGTATTCTATTCTAGTACTGTGCTGGATCCCTCTGTGTATGAGGACAAAGACAATGCATTCCATTGTTATTCATAGCTCTCTAGTAGCTGGGAGATACTGGCAATGTTCTTTAAAACCTGAGATTTGCTGGCACTCTTCTGGAAAGGGTTTTGAAATGCAGTCAAATAAAACTGCGGCCAGCAAAAAATCGAATTGTAAAACTGATGCTCAGAAATATTCCAAAAATGAGGTTTTGCCTGTTTAGTTAGCAGAAGCTACTTGAGAGCAAGCCCTCGCATTTATTGATGTATTACCCATGGTCATGTCACTAGTTGTCCTCCACAGGGGTTCACAGTCCAATGTCCCTACAATAGTCATATTTCATTAATACAGTCTAAGGTCTATTTTGGGAGGAAGCCAATTATCCTAACTGCATGATTTTGAATGTGGGAAAAAACCCAGGGGAAACCCATGCAAACATGGGGAGAACCTGCAAACTCCAAGCAGATAGTGTCCTGGCCGGGATTTGAAACTGGGACCTTGTGCTGCAAAGAGTGCTAACTTCTGAGCCACTGTGCTGACCAGGACATTGGCCCTGATTTAATAAAGCTCTCCAAGGCTGGAGAGAATACACTTTCATCAGTGAAGCTGGGTGATCCAACAAACCTCAGATGGATCTGGTCCAGGATTCAAAGCATTTGGTAGCAAATGACATTGAAGAAATCCATTCCTGGTTTGCTTGATTACCTAGCTTCACTGGTGAAAGTGTATTCTCTCCAGCCTTGGAGAGCTTTAATAAATCAGGCCCATAGTGTCCTGTAGCCCCTTGGCACTCATGTGGTCAACAGACTATAGTAGTAGGTAGGGTAGTGAGAGAATTGATTTAAAGGGACTCAAATGATAGTGATCTCATCTTATCTAACAAGTTCTAAGTCTCTTTCTGAAAGACTGGAACAAGATTTCAGTCTATAACCCAACCATTCAAAACCAAGATTCCGAGGAACCCTAGGGTTCCTCCAAAGGTTGGCTGATTGACCTCCCATGTAATGGTGACTTTGTAGTTTTACGACACATAGTAGCATGACACCAACGCTCTTTCCTCTTTGCAATCAACCTGTATAAGGGAAAATCTTTTTGCTGACCACCAATGTAGGATGTATTTTTTGTATTGGCCTCCTTTGGTTTTAGTAGGGGTTCCCCAAACCTCATTTTAAGGGTTTCTCAGAGTAAGAAAAAAAGTTGAGCTGCTCCAAAACCATCTGTAGCATGTCTGACCATTTAGTATAATTTATCCCCAGTCTTCTGTAGAATTACATATACAAATATTACATGTGACCCCTTGATATTAGGGGCCATAGTTGAGGCACTCTATATTTCTCGTAAGTTGACCACCAACATGGATATCTCACCTGCATTGTTCCCCATATTTAAACTGAGAAAGCCACTTGGGTGAGTGGTGAAAATTCTTCATAATTAGAAATTCATTTGATATATGGTTATTAACAGCTAATTCTTGACCTGGATAAATGAAAACCTTTGCGGACAAAGTCCAATTTGTTTATTCAAACATGTTATAAAGGATATCAACACCGTTGTCATCATGTCTTTGCTCCAAACATGTAATGTGTATCATAGGGTTTGGTTGGGGTATTACAGAACACAGGGCAAGTAGGAAGGACCATAATGGACATCTTTCAAATATTTCCATACAAAAGCTCCTTTAAATAATATAATTTCCTAAAGATACCAAAAGGTTTGATAGTGGATGTAGTAAGGAGGACAAGTGTCACATGTGCACATTAAGAGTAGGCATGTTAACAAAGTAGGTTGTAATAGAATGTTACATAAACTCTAAAGCCTAGGATGACTGTTCCAATTTATATTATTAACACAAATACAAAGCCTTATGAAATTAATTTGTATTGGTTTACTTTATATTACTAATTTCCTAATAATATTATGATTTTTGACAAATAAGTGCAGTATCCCTTTAAGAGTTACTAAACCCACTCTAAGCATATAACCACAAAGCAAAGTTGTATTCAGACTCATGTTGAATTTTTAATGCTGCCTCTATAAACCTCACTCAGTCTGGGTACTCAGCCATGATAATGATGTACAGTCTGTTGACAGAAGAAGAAGGATGGGGTTTGGCACTCACTGAACAACGATCTGCCATACCTCCCAGCTCGCTAACTGGACCATGGAGTGGAAAGTCCTACGAGTAATAAATGTAGCATGGAATTGGATGGTGAGAATAAGATAGACAGTGGAAATAAAATATAAAATGTTAATACTACAGACAAAGGTACCACCAATCAGACCTTGTAGCCCAGCCACGCCACTACAAGGTGCAATGGTTCTTCTGAGGATGAGGGATGTTTTTATGAAGTCTTGGCCACATTTAAAGAAGCTTTTCAGAAGAAAAAAGGGCTCCAGGTAACTTTGGGCCCCGAGCTGTGGAAACTCAGATCTAGAGAAACTCTATCCAAGAACACAAACAACTAGTAAAGGGCTGCAAGAACAATCTGATTGCTCTTGAAGCCCTTAATAGTCCCTCAAACCCGAATTCCCCCACCATTCACTTCAATGGTGTTCAAATTAGGCATTCGATCACCCAAACAATATCTCACTATTCTATCGAATAGCTTTCGAATCGAATAGTGAGATATTTGAGCAGTACTAATCAGCACCTGCAAAGGAGTAAAGGCAGCTACCTTTATTTTACTGCGGGAGAGACATAGCCTGTCCCTTCTGCAATAAACAACCTGGCTGCTCGCATTTTTGTTTTTTTTTTAGGTTTAGTTCCACTTAAACTGTCAGCTCAGAACCGAAATGTTTAGAATCTTGCATAAGCCTTATGTTCTTTTTAAGCTGATGGCTAGGGAAAGCGAGACAAACCTGAAAAAAAGAATACAACTTTATTAGAATAGTCAAGAAAGAACTGGCTGCAATCTGATTTAACTGTGGAAAAAAATTGTGACGTATTTACAATTATTGAAATAATTCTAAGTATGACCAATGTATGACCAATAGTCATAATACAATGATGTGCTGTACTTAAAACAAAAATAACATGTTTGGCAGTGTTTGATGTTAAGAGCTTTTACATTCCAGAACCACCTCTTTGTTTTTTTAGTATTTCCTAATAACAGGTCTGAAAAGCTGCTCTCATCTGTATTTAAAGAACCAACAAACCTTTTTTTAAAGCTCTATAAGTAATGTTAACAAGGTTATAAATGTACACATCAGAACTTTATAAAGATTACAAAAAGGTTTTATTATAGTGGAAATATTTTTCTATATCTGTATACTAATGCAGAACTAATTGTAAAAACTGCTGGCAACCAATCAGATTTTAGTTTACAGAAGTAAATGAGATAATAAAGAAGTTCTCTATGTAGCTGTTATTAAAATCTAAAGGGTTTGTTTCGAAAGGGGTAAACAGAATGGAAAAAAGGTGATTATCTATATACAAGCAACAAGCTTAAAAGATTGCCAAGTTTATAATTAACACCACTTTTGCATTTGCATTCCGATTCAGCATATTAGAAAGGGACGATTGGCCTGATTCCCAATTTATAGATTGCCAGTGACTATTGTGCAATATTGCAATGCTTGATCAAATATTTTGAAAAGTGGAACCATGTTGTGTTGCCTTTACAAAGCCAAAGGGCCCCGTCACCTCTTGCAGCACTGATGTCTTTTGACTAATCTCAAGGTGACAAAATAGTAGCTGCCATGGCAAGTAGCAAGTCACATGGGGTAAACCACCAACAAGGCAGCTAAATGTGCAGATCAGCTAATAAAATTGCATGCTGTAAAGAGTTTTATAAAAGTTGGATGAACATGAGGCTATGACTGCTGAACAGTTTAATTTAAATTCAAGTCAGTCAAAAGCAATTGGCCACTGTATTGAATAATGTTAAAGGCCAAGTGGTGCTCAATATATGGACTTTTATAAAAGGTACACGTTGTATCAGAAGTTCATAAATACTGCTCCACTCATGGGAACCAAAATCATTATCAGATACAATGCAATGAACTGTTAAAAGTCCATCTGTAATTAGCTTTGGGTTTGATTGAAATGCATCATTGTTCCTGAACAATCATTGTCACCTGGGTGGCTATATTTTTTTGATAACTTCGACAAAGCTTATAATAAAGTTCCCGCCTCCATCAAAATAGAAATATAGAGGGGTGTTGATCTTCTATGGTTCTTTAGAAGGAAAAAGAAGCTAAGACGGGCAATACAAATACTGTGGTGACAGCTGAAACGGCCTTTCACACAATTCCTAATTATTTAGTCATTGTGTAAAATGTAGATTTCCTTTGCACATTTCTATAAGCTTTCTAAATTTCCTTAAAAGGCTATAAGACCAAGCTCAGGCCAGTCCTAACATATGTAAGGGAAGAATGGGGGCCGATTGAGGCCATGGAGAAGATATTTATTATATGGACCAGTAAAGAAAGAGGAGATATGAAGGATTCAAATAATAAAGAGTCTTAGAACAAGAATGTGAAGAAGACATCTAGGCAGAAAAAGAATGAAAGGTTCAAAAGCCTCATATGAGATGACTGTAGAATATGAAAGCAGACTGGAGGTCTATTGGGGTAAGAGATATCAAGGATTAAAAAAAAGAAATAGTAGTCCATAATCAAGACTGAAAGAAAAAGATGTCTGTGCATGTTAAATGGATGTAGGAAGCAAGGAGTCCGAAGATGTCTCCAACAGAAAATCCAGGTGGAAGAAGAATAAAAGGTTGCTCTCGAATGAGATGGTTGGGGAATATGGAAGTAGACTGGAGGTCCATTGTGATTAAGTGATATTAAGGAATAAAAAAAAAAGGAATTAGAAGTCAAAATCAGGATTGAACGATTAAAAAGAAACTAAACTGAAAACGGCAAAAAAATAAAATAAAATACACTTACTTTTAATCCTGCAGTACAGTCCGATCGCTTCGGGGGTGTTCTGCATCAGGTCCCGTATTGTCCCAACATTCTTCCTGGAGCCCGCGCTCCGGGGGCCCTTCTGCTCTTTTTCCTGGTTCTTCATCCTATGTCACCCGACCCAGGCGCAAGATCAGGTGATGTAGGATGAAAAAAAAAATTGCTGTTCTCACTGCACATGTATGAGATCGGCAAATTTTTCTGTTTGAGCGAAAAAGGCTCCTTCTGCGCATGCCTGAGATGCTCGAGCATGCACAGAAGGAGCACCCAGGAGCCTCCCAGGATGTCTGACGTAGGAAACCCAGGAGGCTTTGCGCTCTCATTCATTCCCGATCGCCTAGGTGATCGAGAATTAGGGGGTGATGCTGCACCCTTTTTTATTTAAAAAAAAAAAAAAAAAAAGAATTGGGTTGCCTTTTATGTAAAGTGAAATTTCTGAGTTTAGGTATGCTTTATGATGGTCTGGGTATGTTTAATAGATGGAAAAAGGAAGGAATCTGAAAAAGCCTCCAACAGAAAAGTTTTAGAAGAATAAAAGGTGACACTTGTATGAGATGATCAGAGAATATGGAAGTAGATTTGGGGTCTATTGGGGTACGGATGTGCAGAGGTACAAGGACAGAGATGACCGCAAAGTTCCGATAATAGAGGCCAAAGTTCTTAGTGGGCTGTACAGTTGCAGTATAGCACAAGAATATACCTAGTGCACCACATACTTCAAACTACTCACAGCATACAATAAAAAAACAAAAATATAAGTAAAAAGATAAAGCAGACAAAACAAGAAGAAATGCTAAACTGCAGATCAATAACTACCATGTTAATAATAAACTATGTTAAACTAAAATGTTAAATCAAATGGTATGTTCCAAAACATGCCCAGAACACCCATAGATTAACTAACTTTGTTTTGAGTATTCTGTTTTATGACCTGAAGGGGATCGGGTGGGAAAGCACAGGTTTTGACACTGCTAGGTGTTCAATTGGTATTTGAATGACCCCTGGCATATGCAGGTCTCGAGGAACTCAAACAGAACATCAAAGCTATTTTCTTTAAATTTATAATTCTGTATAGGCTGGGGAACTTTCACATCAGTCCTCAATGGGTGCACTTGGACCTGCCTCTTCTGCCTCTAGAGGGCAATGTTGCAGTAGGCATGTTGTCCCAAAGAGAAACCACAATTGTGCAACTTTAGTCCACTATATATAACATCGACAAATATAATATAATCATATAATCATCGACATGCTTACATTATATCAGTTTATTATTTGATCTCCGCTTCCTCATTTATTGTGTATATATATTTATTTACACATATACTACATACATTTTTTTTCAACAGAAAACTGATGTATTTATAATAATAATAATAATAATAATAATAAACAGTATTTAGGTAACACCTACATAACACGCAGCGCTGTACATTACATAGGGGTTGCAAATGACAGACAGTGACACAGGAGGAGGGGAGGACCCTGCCCAGAAGAGCTCACAATCTAGGAGTTGGGGGAGGTATCACAAATTAGGAGGGGGGATATGGAGTGGTGGGTAAGTAGAAGAAGACAGGTAGACAGATAGGCAAGTGTGAAAAGATGGGTTTTGATTTCTCTTTAAATGAGCACAAAGTAGGAACAAGCCGAATAGGACGAGGAAGACCATTTCAGAGAGTCGGGGCAGCTCTAGAAAAGTCTTGGAGCTGTGCGTGTGATGAGGTTATGAGTGAGGAAGTCAGTAGTAGGTCATTGGAGGAGTGAAGAGAGTGGCTAGGGTTATAGAGAAGGTTTTGGAACCTGTGAATGCACAAAGTTTGGTTTAATTGGACCTCCCTCCTTTGCACCCCTTTTCTGATTGAATGTGTAAATATATATGTATTTGCTTTTAAAAAATGAAATTGATTCACATGGAATTTCTAGGAGGGGGAAGGGAAGCACTAGGTTCCAAGCAAGTTTTCGGTGAAGGTTCACATGTTGAAAGGAGGTGAAAGTAGAGAGGGCAGGAATGAGCCTGTTAGCTTGATGTTGATAACCCAGTATGGACAAAGTTCATATAGTTTACTACTAGTATTATTATAGCAATTCATATTAATGTACTGAATGGGCACAAAGAGACATTCAAGTCAGTAATAGTCTAAACCTAGGCTGATGCCCCAGGAGTTGGGCACGAGGCAACACCAGGCTCATTCAAACCTGTTAGGCTGGGGGAACCTACTGGTGTCAAAAAATTACTGCAAAGGACAGCTCTGGGTTAAATGTGAGTAATGATACATTTTTCAAAAAATGCTTTTACCTTTTTTTATTTTTAATATTATTCAGCTATTCTTTTATTTTTAGCTTGAGTTCAGCTTTAAGCTTCTGAGTTCTACTATACATTTCCAGCCCGTAGATGTAACCACAAAGTGTAATTGAGAATGACAGCCTTCACTGCGTTACATCATAACAGACGATGTCTCACCCACCAGTGTGTAAATCTGAAATATGTCAACATCTGTGGAAAAAATACATTCCACAAATACTGGAATTCCTGGAGGAGGAAGTTATATGCACAGTGAAATGTATGTGCAGGGTTTATGTTTCAACAGCAGTATAATTCATTATTAGAAATGTTTTGTTTTTACTATTTGAGGCCTAATATTTTACCCTTAGAAAAAGTTTTAATTCCTTAAAATGGATATGATGGGTTGGTGGTGACTTTGTCTAAGGGATTCAGACATTTGATATTGAGAAAAAATGTATTAATAATAATAATAATAATAATAATTAATATTATTAATATAACTAGTATTTATATAGCATTCACATATTACCAGCAATGTTCAAAGTCCATAGGCATATCACTAACTGTCCCTCAAAGGAGCTCACAATCTAATGTCCCTACCATAGCCATATGTCATTATTACATTCTAAGGTCAATTTTTAGGGGGAAGCCAAATAACCTAACTGCATGTTTTTGGAATATATATTGCAGCTAAATATTCATTAAATATAGTTTTTAACTGCAACTAGTGCAAATATCTGAATTTTAGCCTTTTGTGATCTCTTTGCAACCAGCAGCATTTAGACTGGGAGGGGTGCAGTACTGGGTGCTGACAAGGAGCTTATATACAAAGAAAGCAGAGTGAGCAGAAAGATGAACTCATCAGGTTGTTGCTGCTCTTTTACTGTCAAATCATCAGGCTAGGAGTGGTACAATATCTTCTTCTGAGCACTCATCATACTGGTAGGTAAATAGCTTCCCCTGTAAACAACTATTTTACCTATATAGGGACATTAGATTCTGAGCTCTGTCATCAGGGGACTAACTATCTTCCAAAACAGTGGTCCCTAACCTTTTGGACATTACGGACCACTAAATTTACGGACTCCGGACCAAGCATGCGCGGGGAGCCATGTGTCACTTAAAGAGGAAGAAACTTCCCCCATAGTGACGTCATGATGCCAGAATGCACCCATTTCCATCGCAGGTCCGAGACACAACCCTCCCACTGCCCTGAGCCTGTGATGCATACGGGAGGACAGTCAGTAACTCACGTCAGGGTAGGAAAAATTAGGGCCCTTTTACACACAGTTTCTCTTCTGCATAGTTGGCAGCTCCTGGGAGCACAGCAAACTGCTGTTGTGCACCCGAGAGCACCAAACTGCATCACACGTAATCATGTAATCGGTGCATGCGGCTGAAGCTGCAGTACAAGTTGCAGCAAATATACACAGCAACATTGCAGCAAAGGGTCTACCATAGGTGTAACCAAAAAGTTGGCTACCAATCACATTTATCTAGACCTTGTGGCTGAAATTGTCATTCTGTGTTATTTACAGTTACAGGACTAAACAATAAAAATTAGATTTAAAAAAGGAAAGGAAATATTTTTGCAAAATAATATATACTTACCCCAAAAGAAGAGATTAGAGTAGTCTGGCTCCCTTACCTTATCAATGCTGGAGCTGTGGAAGTTGGAAATCCGGAGCAGTGGAATTTGTGTACAAGCACCTGGATCACTGGAAAAGTTACAGAGTGGGACATCCATAACAACTATCAGCCAAAGGGAAGACTCCCCGCAATGTTCATAACCAACGGGCATAATGGTTGCTAATGCACACAGCCTTAAGTCCTATCTGCACCATACAGTCAAAACAAAAGGGGATGCCAGTGCTGGAGATGGCGATGCAGGAAAAGAAGGCTTTAGAAGAATTAAAATTGCACACAAAGGAGAGGGTAATGAATTTTATTTTTGTTTTATATATTGCTGGTAGTTTTTTTCCCACGAGTTTTGTACTGCTTTATTACAGCATCCATGACACAGTTTGCAATATTCTTTCCTCTAATAAATCCAAGCACTAACTATATGCTTCCTGACAGTCATTGTATAATTGGCCAAACTAAGCAACCCTGTCTCTCCCAGAGCAGAAAGGAGTCAACATTATCAGTTCTTCTCAATTCTTCTTTTTTTTGTCGCAGCACTGATACAACAAACCACAGAAAGCTGTTCATCTTGCATGGATCCCTAACTTGTTGTCTGCCAGTAATTCCCCATTAAAGTTCTTTTTAAAAAATTCCCTCTTAATATAGAAATTTTATTTAATTCTGAGTTTCTTCAGCTTGCCAATAAATAAAGATAACAACAGCAATGATATTGTACCTTAGCTGACAACCAGCACCAATCCAATCTCCCAGCCCAGAACACAAACAAGTCATAGGTGATATGTTGATATGTATCAGTGTTGATAGCAGAGTTGTTGCGAATCATTGTAAATGACTCAGTAGTTGGGGACATGTCACATGTAATTAAGCTTTTTATAAATCAATAGTGCTTGTTAATCCGTTGTGAATGTGCTAGCTCACATGTTGCCAAACACGTGGACATTTTTTATTTTTTTCCTGAAGCATTAGGCAGGAAAGAATACAGACCAACAGCTAGGAAACCAGCAATTCCTGATTGTGTTTCCTATAATAACCTTCTCACAATCAGAGTTTGCTTGGAAGGCAACCTTTGCTCTGGAAGGAATACCAGCTCTGTTTCCTTAAAGAGTGCACCGTACCTCTAGGAGGAAGCAGCTCAACACACTCCGCCCAGCCGAGATGGGACATGGGGGTGTTTTCAGCTACAATTTGTAAAGCAAAACATGCCCTTGTCATATCCAAAATCACAAATTAGAGGTGGCGGAAAAAAAAAAGTTATAAGATCCTATGATTTACTGATAGCCACATATTCCAATATCAGCTATAGAAGTAGTGCAATTTAAGAACTTAAAGGGTTAGCAAACCCAAAACAGATTTTTGCAGATGTTGGAGAGCCGACCCACCAGACAGATTCTTGTATTTCTCCAAGCCTCTCTTGGTGGAGGTCCTCACATCTGTTATGGTCATTATAAGAAGGATCCATCCTCCCTGTTGGATTGGTTATTTATTTAATATCATGGTTAATGTAAGAGAAGATGCTGGAACATACACGGGTGGAGAGGGACACCCCAAGCCCCTAGGTCCCTTTGCGAGGACTGTCCGTTTAAACAATTTTTGCTTATTTAATGGGGCACCATTTCTTTTTTTAACAATAGTTTTTGGAAACCAGCATTTAAGTGATACAGAGAACTATAAATTCATTGTCACGAACTAGATGATTTAGAAATGGCAACCAATAGCTATAGTTGTCTTACAATTAATAACATGAAACTGTTGTTCTAAACCAGGGTTCCTCCAGAGGTTGCTGAGGGTTCCTTGAGCAATGAACAATTTGCACCTCTCAGGTCAGTTTAAGTGGCACTAATGATTTTTTTTTTCTGTAAAGGTGACATTCTTCTCAATGGCCAGCAATGTAAGAGAAATTCTTCCTATTGATCACCAAGATAATGTACTGTAGGCGGTGGATATAGTATTTATATCAAAGGATTCCCCAAAAACTTGGAAGTTATTTTAAGGGTTCTCCCTTGTTAAAAAAAAGAAACACTGTTCCAAACCAACCTTTCTGTATAATAAAGGCTCAGATATTTGCTTAGTCCTGGAAGAATATTGTATTCATTGCTCAAGGGGCATTTAGTGCCTTCTTCCAACCCCACCTAGGAGTTGGCCCCTTGACATTCTCACATTTAGTAAAGGATCGAAGCTCCTGGAATATAAGTGGAGACTTTGGCAAGGGGGTGGCTACATAAATGGAGATCATGTGTGGTTTTGTAGGAAGCTTGACCCTTCCTATTATTATTACATGGGGATTGTGTAGTCCAGTATGAGTGAACCCAGGCAGAAATGATAAAACTTTCAATGGCAAAGTACCAAAATCAGAGGGTACACAAAATTAAACAATTGCAGGACTTAAATTGCAATAACAGTGGGTATTTATCTGTAGCTGAAGTTTATTTAAACATGGGAAAATCTGCAATCTGTCATCTTTTTTTTCATCCATACATACACTTTATAGTAATACAGCCATATAGCCAGAAGCCACATACTTCTAGGTCCATAAACCATGTGGAAAGTGTTCATGAGGCCAAGCCCAGTGCAATGTCTCAGTAAGCTGGATATAGACATCAGCTTCTGAAAACAAGTACGCACATAAATACATGGTTAAATATTAACATGCTGACCTATATATTCTGAAAATGTTCTGTACATTGCACACTGCAAACAAAACAATTTGAACTATTCTACACACTAACATATAGCTGTTACTTATTAACAGATTCCACCAAGGTAAAAAAAATGCTATGAATTCAAAAACATAATTGGCTTACAAAGTCATATGCCTACTAAAAAGCCAAGCACCCATATTTCCTATTCTCCTTAAACACTCCTGAATGGGAATTGAGGGCCTCTGTAGGGAGATAATTAATTTGACCTTCACGGCCAAGGAGAGAGAGTCTTACATTTTGGTAAAATTGGTTAATAGAACCTACTTATCTAAGAAGTGCACAGAGGAATCTTCATATGGAGCAAAGCCTTATATTTTCCATTCAACTCACCAACCCCATCTGCAATGAGGCCACTCAAGAAATACCCAGGTATAGGAGAACATATAGCGCTTCACCTGCCTGTCCAAGAAGAAGAAGGTCTTCAAGAAGCCAATTGCCGAGTGTGGTCTTGTGGGTGGGGGGAAAGAAGCACATTGCTCTCTGTGGCTCCTTTCATACCTACGGTGGAAAATGCACACAATTGGCAAATTGCACTGAAGGTAAATGTGGTTGCGGCTTCAGTCTGATCTTTCCTTCAGAGCAGGAAAAGCAACTGCGTGGCTAAACTCGCTTTCTGGAACCCAGTCGCTATCTACAGCAACTACATGCACAAAATGGTTCCCAACAGCTCCCATTAATTTGACCTAAACTGCTATGGTCAGCCACAGGTTTGAAATGGACCTATACCTTTCAACTAGTTAGATCATCTCAGGTGGTCTGCAGGTAGTTTGGCTGACACAACTGCTTTAGTAATAGGCAGATTTTGTAGCAGAAGCTCAAATTACATACACAGCTGAATGAGGCAGAAAGAACAAATCAAATCGATATATTTATAATTAAATCAAAATCGGGACCTTTGACCACACCTCCTCATATTGGCATAGCTGATATTGGCAGAGGTGGGCCAGACACAGAAAACCTTTCACTGAAATCCAATGATCTTGTAACTCAGAGGTCGGCAAACTTTTTGGACTACTAGGCTATTTCAGGGGGTCAAGAAGGCACACTAGGCCAGAAGAAACAAGGGGTCCAAGGAAAAGTTTTTTCCAACCGTGACTGCAAGCGAGCAGCCTAAGTCTTCCGCTCATCCATGGTGTAGTCTCTGTACACGTGCGCATGCTTGGCATCGGAATAATTTGACAGTCCATTTGGGGTTGAAGACACAACGTTCGAGGTTAGCCTTCTGGAGACTGCGTTGCTTCTGCTCTTAAGGCATAGTAATTGGGGTTACTATGCGGGAACTTGATGATATTGCAGGAACTCGAGATAATGCAACAATTCAATTAGGCCGGATCCAACAATAAATAACTAGGGGGCGTTAGGCCAGACTGGAATACTGGCTAGGCCATATACGGCCTAAAGCCTGGAGTTTGCCTACCTCTGTTGTAACTGATTAAACACAGACAACGATAATTTCTGGTTGTCTGATTTAGCAAAATCGTTCTCTATATCAGAACCTGAGAAACAGCTGCTAATGGGTTTATAATAAACAGCATGTATGTTTATTCCAGTAATCATTACATTTAATTAAAAACCTTACACATATTTGAGCTGAATGCTGGAATTCATACCACGCATCCGGAGACCTTTCTGTGAAACCGGACAGCTGGGTTTCTCAAGCCAAGAAAGAAGAAACAAGTCTTTACACTATAGAGGGTATAAATAACAATCGTGTTAAATAATTACGAAGACGCGCTTGTCTGACCTTTGGTTGACTGCAACTAAAGTCGAAGCCACAGGGAAGGGTCTGATGAGGCAGCAAATAATGCAGAACCTTAATACATTTATAAAAGATGTAGTGCATTGATGCTTACAGCAATCTTCACACCGCAGGAAATGCCCATCATGTAAATCAATAAAACATTTGGAATACAAATTGTAAGTCTGTATCCTATGATATATAATTCATGTGCCAACGTACTTGTAAAGGACCTGTCACTTTGAATCTGACATATTGTTCGAAAAAGAGAGAAATACAAAAGGTAGCTATTGTGATTTTTCTCAATAAATGCGTTCAGTAAATTCATGAGCATAAAATATTGGAGATGCCAATTGTGACACCAGGATTTAAAGCTTGCCCCCTGGTAATTCCTATTTCTATCTTGAAATAAAATATGATCAGTATTCTCCCCAATAAAAATTTTTAAGAGGGGTGGAAAGAAACTGTAGGCAGTTGGTGGCTGTCCCCGTATCATGACCCAACTTTTCAGTAACCACCCCAAAGAATGCTGGGGGGTTACTGAAAAGTGCTGGGTGGTGCACCCAGCTAAAAGTGGCTGTGGAGAATACAGATGTCTACATAGAAAATATGTCATTAATATTATGGTTTACAGTAATCAGCTTAGAGCACAATGGGTGAAAAATTAAATCAGCTCCTACCCACCCGCATCAACCTAACCTATGGGGTCGATTAATAAACACTCATCCTTTACCCAAAATGTATACATTTTTCACATTAGATTCAATAGGAAGGAAATATATAAGTTATGAGTAAAAGCTGATTCACAACTAACTCATTCCTACTCCAATCAACATAAAAACGTTTGGGTTGGACATACACATATTATGGGTGCTATTCTGTTCGTTATTTATACAAAAAACAGAACAGCAGGATTGGGTTGAATGATGACTCAAATCACAATATAATTTTGCATAATTATTTATAGAAAAGGGCTAGGAAAACAACTGGATGGGTTACTATTCTTTTATTAGGTCTCACTGCTCACCCTTGGATGCTATTGCCGCATCCTAAGTCTACATACAGTTACCATTGAGATTAGGATAGGATTCGTTTTAGGTGCTTTATATATATACCTTGTTTCCCCTACAATAAGGCAATGTCTTATATTTTTTGAAATGCCAAAATATGCCCTAGGTCTTATTTTCAGGGGGATGTCTTATTTTTCCATGAAGAAGACAGTACACATTTATTGTTGAAAATCACTCATGTGCCATTCATTGTCCCCTTCTGATCACTCTGTGCCATTATTGTCCCCTTTCTGATCACTCATGTGCCATTGATTGTCCCCTTTCTGATCACTCATGTGCCATTGATTGTCCCCTTTCTGATCACTCTGTGCCATTCATTGTCCCCTTTCTGATCACTCATGTGCCATTGATTGTCCCCTTTCTGATCACTCTGTGCCATTCATTGTCCCCTTCTGATCACTGACTCTTTTTTTTGGCTTCTACGGCCGGGTAACAGACTCTGTTAGGGCAGGGATCAGCAGCTTGCTTGTCCTTTGAAGTTACTTTCAGTTTCACTCTGCACTGCAGCCAGCACCGAGGAGTCACACAGTATCAGGTATTGGAGGATGTCATATTTGCGGGGGGGTGCTTTATTTTAATTGTTTGAGCAAAAATCGCTGGGTGGCTTATTTGATGGGGATGCCTTATCATCGGGTAAACACGGTATATATATATATATATAAAAAATTCACGTTCTTCTGTTCCCCTGTTACAAGCACCACATATACCTTTCCCTTATGTATCTGAACTCAAACTTACTTAGGCATTAAAAAATGGTGGGACCATAGCCATCAAATGGAATGCTTTACATGGTCCATCATACCTAGAATTACCAGGAATTCTTGGATGGCCAATAATGTATTATGAAGTTAGGAAAAGGTGATGTGCTGATGTGGATAAGAGAATAAATACAATTTTGGGCAAAGCAAAGTTCTTTTGTAACAGTGTTGGCTTGATCAAGTTCAGACTGGAAAAATATTCACATTCATATGCCCTCCAAATTAGGTTTTTGTGGTCCTCTGCTGCTTTACAAAAATTGCCCCTGCGCCAGGAAAGCTTTGTGTTCTAGTAATTGTTGGTATGATGAACCAAGTAAAGCATTCAATTTGATAGCTATGGTTCCACCATTTTTCAATGCCTAAGTAAGTTTGAGTACAGATACATAAGGGAAAGTTAACATGTGGTGGTTGTAACTGGGGAACAGAATAACGTGAACTTGCTTTCTCTTTTCTTTTTTTTTGCTTTACACATGTAAAGCACCTAAAACGAATCGCATCCTAATCTCAATGGCAACTGTATGTAGACTCAGGAGGTGGGGATAGCATCCACAGGTGAGCAGGAATCATTAAAAGCATAGTAACCCATCCAGTTCTTTTCCCAGTGACTTACATCTATATATATGATCATAATTGGAAAGAAAAGCCCTTTTCTGAAAATAATTATAATAAATATGTTGTGATTTGAGTTATCATTCAACCCAATGCTGATATTTAGTTTTTTGTACCTCTACTCATTTGGGTGAACTTCAGATTCATAGTCCAACCCTGGGTCTGATACACTAATTCTATATAAAAATGGGATGCCCAGTGCCTCCTTAAAATGTAGTTCTATTAAAAAATGTATCTACCCAAAATAAGTATTTACAGGCTGTATAACTGAAATACCAAAGTGCTTCACCTGCCAAAAACTGGAACATAATACTATGTTACACAAGCAAAAACTCAATACACATGTCTTAAGCCAAAGCCCCTGTGAGTGTGAACAGAATCCATTGTTTAGTTATAATTATAATGTTGGGTTTCATGTCATACAGTTATGCCATTATCAGCCTGTCTACTACCATGATGTACAGGGTCACAGGATGCGTTGTCCTGACAATTGGAAACATATGGCGGAGAAAGGGTACTAATATTTCATCTGAGGTTGTTTGTGGAAGTTTAGCATTGGTTGTCTGGAAACCATCTATACAGAAAGTTCCAAAACACCATTATCAGCAATGTAAGTAATGACTTCTGTCCCTTATTGATGTCATACACACAGATACGGTTTCCGAGCACTGGGCTTACAAAGACAGATTTTTGTCTCACATTTACTGCACATTTATTCTTGATGTAGTAGTTGAGGGGAAGGAAACATATTGTACAGTAACAGTAATTCTGTTATTTTTTGGTCATAATTCAGAAGACAGAGAGATTTTGAGATATATTTATGGCTCAATATTGATAAATGTCTGTGAAGGAAGAGTAAAAAGAAAAGAATGATATATGAATGGTGAAAGTATAGACAATTTATAATGGCCCAGAGAATAAAATGGATTGTATACGTCTCCAGAATGGGTAATAATAGAAACACTGTGGGGTCTATTTATAAAGAAATGGTAATCAGGGAACAGAACTTCTTTCTTCCTATTTGTTGGCACTTGAAAGATCAAAAGATTTTTAAAGATAATTGATTGGTGTACCATAATTAACTTAAAAAAGGTACATTCATTTGCATGTAATTGGTGATCACTACTTTCTCCGGTTGCCAGTTTTAGGGTTAGTGGACAAAGATCATGGCAAGAGTGCCCATCACGGCACGCCAGATATCTCCATTTTGGCCTATGGTGTTCCAGGGTGTAATCTTTTCAGCTGAATTTAATGCTGAAAAAAACTAAAGTGTGTGTATGAAGCCACATCCAACCATAATAAACCATAATGAATCTCACATCACTGTTAAAACCTTAGTTTACGCGACATTAAAATAAATAAAATGTACAACATATTTTCACATTTTATGAAATAATTGGATGAGTATATGAAACTGTATCAAATCAAGTCCCACTTGCATTTCGACACATTTCGCAGATTTCACTCTGGAAAATTGTAGGACATCAAAAAATACTGCAATCTTTTAGGAAGATCCGGAAAAAAAATGCATTATTTCACCCCTTTATAAATAGGTCAATAAAAAAATGTTTGATTGGGTGTCCACTAAAACTGGACCAATGTATATGATGGAAGTGTGATGCCAAAGAAGATCTTGGAAGTCTAAATATTTAGGGATTTGCTATGACTTCTCCAGTCTTGGGGTGCTTTATTATATCAGTCCCAGCTAGTCAAATAAGGACTCTATACTCTATATATGTAAAAATAAAGAGTCCACACAACTTAAAGCACATCTTACAACAAATTCCATTCAATATTAGAATTAAAAATTTGTTCTTCTCAATTCCTCTGTATAAATGACCATTTATTTAACACGAAAACACTACTATGTATAACCATCCTGCAGCAAACAATATGGAAGGAACAGGAGCAATGACAGGACATTAACCAGAAAAATAAATATCATTATATAAAAAAGGGAGATTGCAAAGCAAATAATCCTATAGAAAACATCAATATTTTGTACATGACAAATCCCTAAAGACAAGGCTGTAGACAACAGTGTACAACTGTACAGCAGAAAGGGTAATAAGATAATGTTGCATTGATTTCTGCATGGAAATACAGCAGCCCATAGGAACTGTAACATGGTGCAACGTGTGTAATGAAGTATCTCAGCAATGCAGTGTGTATATAATTAGGATGCCTGGGATTGATTTTACCTATTAACATGAGCATGTTAGGCCTTTATCTTTGGTGACAGAACTGATTAAATACAGGGAACATGTAATGTGTCTATATGCAACTGTACACAGAGTTATTAGAGTAAACCCCCACCTACTGATGATAAGACATCCCCTGCTTTTCTACTGTCCAATAGCAGTGCTTCAGTAGTCAGCAGAGGCGTCGGCATTGACTACTAATATTCAGGGGCAGGGCTTGGTAATATGAGGGGAATGCTTTGTGCAGTCGAGTACATCTCTCAAAACATATACATCAAATTGTCACCTCTTGAAAATACCAAATAAGGACATATGGGTTGTTGAAATATAAAATGCATAATTTGGCCCAAAAGTATCAGATTGGTGAATTTTTTATCATAACTCCTTGGTTTAAAATGGAATGCCCACAATGATGGCCAAATTTGAGGAGGTCACCCAAATCAATAGTTTGACCCATTAAAGGTATATAGATGGACCAACCGATCAAAAATGCCTCTACTATCCAGGCTAGTAGTCCAATAAAAACTTACTTACCAACCCAGAATCCCTTATTGTCCTCTTCCTAGCCACTGCTCCTCTGCCCAAACAGCCTGTTCCACCATCTTTGTCTTCTAGCACCACCACCCAATGAAACTAAATCTGATCTTACACATACGCGTATAGATCTTGTCCCTCATTATTTATTATTAATACTCCTGCTGAGTGGAAGCTTTATGTTTTTCCCTGCCAATCAAAATTGTCACTGTGAGCAAACAGGCAGGGCAGGGCAGGAGGGGCGATAAAAATAATCAAGAAAAATTACATACAATATATCAAAATATACAAAGTGATGCTTTTTGTTACTAGGTAGGGATGAGATGTTAAATTAGAAAAGTTTGACTGAATACCCTGTTTAAAAAAGTTGACTTACATATGGAAGGTTATATTTATATATAAAGCTTGCTCTGACCCTCCAAGCAGCATGAACATCCAGGTGGTTAAAAAAAGTTGTGGAAAATATTGAAATTTATTACAGGAAAGGGAAACTCCAATCCTCAGTGAAGTCACATAAGTGATTTCCAACCATTCTGCTCCAAAGGTGAAAGCTGTTTGCAAGCATTCCTGACTTTGCCTTAACTTGCCTCTTTTGTTATTATTTTTTTCTTTGCCTTACTTTTCTATTTCTTTGCTTTTTATGCTGTCTGTCTTTTGTTTCCCATTGCTTTTACTTTCTTTGTTTTATTTCAGTACTTCCTTGTGTAGCTTTTCCTTATCTTACATTTATTTTGCCTTGTTTTTGCTGTGTTATTGCCTTTTTTAAGTACAATTATTTTCACTTATATTTAACCTGGTTTTGTTTTACCTTTGCTTTCTTCATCCTAGTTACCTTAAACCCTCATTCATTTTGCATTTCTTGGCTATTTCTTCACCTTTCACTTTTTCCTTTCAAAAAACTTTGCTTTGCGTTGCGTTAATGCTTTAGAGAGTTCGTTGGAAGTTACTTACAGTTAGAATTGTACTTGCCTTGCATGTTGCAATGTTTTGCTAGTTTTTGACCTGCATTTTATTTGTGCTTCATTACTGCATACCTTTGGTTGTACTTGCCTTGTTCTGCTTTTGCTTTATTTTTACTGTGTCTTATATGCTTCTGTTTTTACCTTGGCTTACTTTTTGCCCAGTTTATCCTTTTCTTGCTTTACTTTTGGCTTTATTTGTTCTGATTTCCCTTGCCTAACATTTGCTTTGCCTTGCATTTAGCCTGCCTTATTATTGTTTTGTCTTATTTTAATCGTGTCTAGCTTTTTCTATTTTTACCCTTGTGTTTAACTTAAAATCTGCTTATTTTTGCATTGCCTAGGTTTTACTTTAGCTTGCTTTTATCACAATCATTTTTTCTTGTTTTTGTTTTTCCTCTTTGTTGGTTTGTCTTTTTTGCTCTGCTTTTGCATTTCTTTGTAATTCCCTTACTTCTATTTCAACTTCATCATGCTTTTGGCTTGCTTAACTCTTTTATTTGCATAGTTTTATCTTTATTTTGAATTATTTTCACTTTGCTGAACTGTTCATTATCCTTGCTTTTAACCAGCCTTGTTTCTGTTTTATAGTGTTTAACCTTTCCTTGCTTTACTTTTTACCTTTCTCCTCTTGCTTGTCATACCCTGTCTTTGTATTAATTGTAACCTACTGTACATCATTATGTTTCTTTTTTGCTTTTTCCTTGTTTTTCCTTGCATTGTTTTAGCCTTCTTGCCTTTGCATTGTCAAGCTGTGACTTTTTAATTAAAACCATTTTTGCTTTGTCTTCCTTTTACCTTCCTTCTGTATTGCCTTTTCTTGCTTTTGCACTATCACAGCTCTTCTTTTTTCCTTGTTTTTGCTTTGCCCTATTTTTGCCTTGTCATGTTTGTAACATGCTTTTTGCCTCTGTAAAAGTTTTAGGTCAACAGTAGGGTAACAGACAGTTAGTACAGACACAAATATCAAAGGAAAGGATCAGGAAAATAAAAAGCGCAGAAAAGCGTCAGGCAAAGGATTAGAGTGAGCTAAAATTATATATAAATCTGGAGTTCAGAGTGAAAAATTTTATCTTTTTTGAGACATATTGGCAATTTGACCAGTGACTATATAGAGGCTACCCATAGGAGCTCCAGGCATTCCATTTAGTCTGGTTTTCTGCAAGGATTGATCAGGAAAGCACTGTGATTTGCATTAGGTCTCATAGGATTAAATGAACATCTCATATGTGCAACTTTCTTCTCTACAATTGTTCATTTCATATGAATGAATGAAAGATATAAAATCTAAGACCAATCATATCCTAGACTCCTTGAAAGTAAAACACATGGTCATAAGCACCTCTCACCTATGCATCACTCATCAGTCACCTTCAGAAATTAGATGCTCCGCTGTACTGCCAATTGTAAAATTAGCACAGCTTCTTCATATGCATCAAGAAATTCCTGCATCAAAGATTTTGAGCTGTTCCTTTTTCTGTTAAATTCCTTAACTTTATTTAATCCCAGACTCAATAACATTTCAATTGTCTATAATTTACTGATGTTGGTGCCACTCTCTCCTAATTGAGTGCCCCACAACTAAAAATTTTGGGAAAATTGGCAACTATTTATTGTTACTGAATATATAGACTAACGTAAGGAGTAGAGTAGGGTAGTTGTAATTGATGTTTGGCAATCAGTAATGAGGGTTTAGCTTACTTTTGAAACTCATCCAATTTCAGATTTGTGGATTTTTAAAAATACTTTGCATAGCTATTTAAAGGTTTTACAAAATGCAGATCTGGTTGAAGTACTCGATGACATGATGCCCAGAAGGCTTTCCCTTTGGAGGTCCAGTGCTAGTCATCTTCTGGGTTGAATAACTCACTTCTAAGAGTATCATTGCATATATGGGCAGCACGGTGGCCTTTGCAGCTCTGGGTCCCAGGTTCAAATCCCGGCCAAGGCACTATCTGCATGGTGTCTGCAGGTTGTCTGGGTGGGTTACCTCTGGGTACTCCAGTTTCCTCCCATGCCAAAACATGCGGTTGTGTAATCGGCTTCCCCCCAATAAAAATAAATAAATAAATAAATTGAGCTTAGACTACATTAATGACATATGACTATGGTAGGGACATTAGATTGTGAGTCCCTGAGGGACAGTTAGTGTCATGACTATGGACCTCGTACAGCGCTGCGTAATATGATGGCGCTATATAAATACTGTGTAATAATAATAACATATCCTTCGTTTCCTGAGGGTGCATAATCATGTGGGTCCCCACTAACAATAAAATGATGCAGAGAAGAATGATGCACTATGTCGGCAACAATTTCTACATCCTTGGATTCCTCAACATTGGATAAAGAGACAGAAAGAAGCAAACCATCTGCATATATTATCAGTCAAAACAAATGTCCTGATCAATTACTAATCAAAGATTTCAACTTCCTTTTCACCATGACCTGATAGAAAAAGATAGCGTTTTGGATATGGGAATTCCAACCTTAATAGATGGCTCTTTATCAACTTCCCTCCACAGAAAATCCACGGTGGGCAATACGATATTGCATGCCAATAGTTTTAATCCTCATCCATTGGAACATAGTATCCCTCACAGTCAATATCCGTGTTTAAAACACATACGCTCAGATGGGACAATTACAATTAGGACTAAAAGCAGGATGTTCAACTAAAAGACATCTAAAAATACAAGCAAGGGGATCTAATAGGGTATTAAGAGATGACCTATTCCTCTGTGTTTTCAAGTTCACGGCCTAGAACAATGCAAGTGCAAAAAGCCTACATCGTGACAATATGTAAAATGTCCTTAGTAATTTACTAAGGGTGAAATCTAAGGTAGAAGTCTTCCACAGACAAGTGATAGACGGAGTGATGGCAGCTGGTGGTGAAGGTCAAAACCTCTCATTGCCTTTACATTCTTTCATTCTGGAGGTGGCATTTCCACTACACAAGCTAGAAACTGATAGATAAAAAAAGGACAATTTTCCATTTCCATCATTTCCCATGTGCACCGATTCTACATTCCTTATACTGATATGCACGGTTAACATTAAACTGTGCATCCTTTCTGGTTGTCTCCAGCAAAGAAATCCTCAGAGTGCTTTCAGCTCTGCTTGCGCTCTTAAAAAAATAAATAGACATTATTGCTTCCAACCCATCTGTTTGGGAAATACAGCTCTAGCTGACATCTATTTCATACTTAAATGATAGTTTGGGACTTCAGGCTTCTACATACTTATTAGGATCTAGGTAAAGAGAAGCTTTAGGCAACAAGTTAGCTTACTCAGTAAATCCTTACTGCTATCCAGGAAAGCCTTGCAAGAACACTATTTACCTGAAATAAGTCTGAGATACAATAAAGCAATTTTAGCCAACATATCAGCAAGCTCCATGTGCTGCTTCTCCATCGGCAGCAATATATTGACACCAAATCAGGTACTTCTGCTACACCAACATAAATGCATTTAGGATGAATTATTGATTCTCAAATTTATTTATTTGTGTCTTTAATATTTGTCTACTATTGAGCTTTAATGTGGAACCTCAGTTAACATTCTTTTTTTTTTAGGGGGGGGGCTTATAAAGTGGTGGAACAGGCGGTGCTAAAAGAGGATATATGTAGGTTATAGGAAGAAAGAAAGTTGATACCAAACAGATTGAAATGAAGTATGTTGGATTCAAGGTGCAGTGAAGGGTCTGCTGGGAAAAAGATTATTTAATTATAGTTTTAGACTAAAGGTAGATCCTTTATGCTTTCCATTTTCATAGGATTACAGGGTCTTTTGATAAGAAAACTATCTTATATAAAATATGTATAGCTCACATATCTCAAGCTGGAATTGCTATAAATAAATGAAAATGTATCATTACAGTGATTTGTCTGATATCCACTGGTTCCATTCAATGCTTTAGTTAGGCAAGGGAGGCAAAAGCCAAGCAACCACTGTTGTGGTGTGCCTTTAAATATTCCATGGTGCTCTGAGAATCCTTTTGCATGTATTTACCGTATTTTTCGGCGTATAAGACGCTCCGGAATATAAGACGCACCCAATTTTAAAGGAGGAAAATCTAGAAAAAAAAGATTCTGAAAGATTATTCCCCTTCTGATCACTCATGTGCCATTCATACCGGTATTCCCCTTCTGATCACTCATGTGCCATTCAAATTCCCTTTCTGATCACTCTATGCCTTTCAAATTCCCTTTCTAATCACTCTGTGTCATTCAAAATTCCTTTCTGATCACTCTGTCATTCAAATTCCCCTTCTGATCACTCTGTGCTTTTTTTCCACTGTACGGCAGTTAGGACAGGGAACAGCAGGAGGCACTGTGCCGGCTTCTTTCGCTCTGCTTTACAGACAGGAGAAGACACGTGCTGCTTGCTGCCAGAGAGAAGAGGAGACAGACGCTGCTGCAGCCAGAGACGCACGCAGGATCGGGTATCGGGTGAGTATATTATTTTAGTTATTTTATCACACCTTTGTCGTATAGGACGCACTAACTTTCCCCCCCCAGTTTTGGGGAAGAAAAAGTGCGTCTTATATGGCAAAAAATACGGTAGTTCTTACATGTAAAACAAAAATGATGAAAAACATCTATAAAACAAAGCTTATTGTGTAAATGGTCTTGAAAAAAAATTAAATAGGTGCCTAAATTGGCATGGATTGATGTATTTGTATTTTTGTTTGTATTTGATTGTATAAATTGGTATTTTTATATTGTAATATCAACTACGTATTATTAAAACTACCCTAAAAAATCATCAGGAAATGTTTAAGGGGTTGTCAGAAACTCTGTTTTATAAATAGGGAGGTATAGAGATAGAGATTTATTAGAGATTCAATAGAGATTCATTATTTTAATAAAAAAATAATAGTTTTCGCTTTCCCAAGTGCTACAATACCTCCTAAATTGGTAGAGATATGACTTGATAGAGGCCCTAATTATCTAAAGCAAAATCATTTTTTTTATATTTTTGGAGGAAATGGTATAGGGTTGCCCCTGTTTTTTATGTCTGCCTGTGTAACTTCAATTTATCTGTTCTTGTGACCACAGTAATTGGGATTATAACTTGATCACTCCACAATTCTAGTAAAGTTGGTCCTGCCCCATCCCATCTTGCTTCTTTCTCCAAACACGGACTGGACACCAGACATCGCTCTCTTCTTCCGGGTTCATCTTCCTACGTCACCTGATCTTGCACTGAACAGGCGTGAGATCGGGTGAGGCACCTTCCGTAAAATGTAAAAAGTGTGCACGTGCGTGACATTGACACTTTTGTAGAAGAAAAGTCCAAGATCGGGTATGAGCAGAAGGAGCAGCCTGTAGCCCCTTTGGATAGGTGACGTATGTATCCTGGGAAGCTGAGGGCTTCACATTCTGTCTTTACTGCCGCGGCAGTAAAAACAGAAGAGGAGGGGTCTCTAAAAAAGGGTTATGCACCCTTTGAGTTGAAGTGCATATACTTTAGCAAAAAATATCTGATGTCAACAAATGCTGCAATTTACCCCTTCTCAGGGGGAACTTCCTAAACATATATTTTAAAAGAAAATGTCTGATGCAACTTTCCAGCCCTAACCCCGAACAAGCTATTAAACTATTTTTCATGCAATGCTTGTAAATATCTCTTTAATAAAGACACATTAGCTGCATAACAAGCATAACTACTTTGGGAAGATGCCTGAATAATAGCCGCCCCCCGAAACATTTATAATAAAACACAGCTATTATTGCATGCGCAATAAAACCTTTAAGATTCCATCCAATATCACGGCAGTCCTCTGTAGTCTGCACTTAACATTTCAAGCGGGCTGGTTAAACAGAAAAACACATTTTTGGCGTAAGAGATAGAAGAACATTTAATACAAATACAAGGAGTGACTCAGAACTGATTTTTTGTTCATGAAACAAAATGAAAAATAAATACAGAGGAACTGACAATAGCACGGACATTCTAAATGAAGCTCGTTCAACTTGACTCAGCATCAGCAATCTAAGGGCTAATTGCCATTTTCCCAATTTTCTAAATCCAGGCAATAAATTGATGGAACAACTTTATCCTGCATGATTTATTTTATTACCGCTAAAGATGACGTTTGATTCTGCAGGACTAAAACATTTTCTTATTCTTCATCTAGAATGGCCATCTTGGGGAACAAACATATTAATAGCAATATTTATGGAGAAGGAAGACATAATGACTACGTATGCACTTCATAAACCACTGCCATTTATTTGCAAGCATGGAAATTAACAGTTTCATTCGGCTAATGAGGAGTTTAATATGATGAATCACACCCCAGTACAGGTTTGTAAAAAACAACGGTGATGGGAGGCAGACTCAAATCCTCGTGAGGATATTGCAGCATATTTAATGTAACTTAATCATTAAAATTCACACTTTACATGAATCACCAAGGACATATTTATGTCAGCAAGACCAAATCATGGTAATATTTTGAGTAAAGAAAAGTACATCCTGCTTAAAATTAAAGGTCAGCTTAACCCAAAATTAAACAAGGAAATTCAATTAGCATTCAGGTTGAAAAGTCAATACAAACAGTATAAAGAAGGAAAGTGGTGGACAGAATACACTGCACAGCAACGATTTTGCTACTGGGAATAACACATGTGATTTACATGATATCGAGTGTTTTGATTCCAAATCTGAACTCAGAATTTGCCTATCACGTACAGATTTTAAGTTATAGGCCTGCTAAAGCTGTTCCAATGGTCGGTAATTGGGTAATGTATTTTTACATGGGAACATTATAACAGTTGCAGCTACCACTATGCCTGGAGCCGCCTCAGCTGAATCACGCCCCCTAATGGCATGCACCTTCCGGCAGCAGCTGGGCATGTTTGGCGAGTCAGTGAGCTGACGTCAGAAATAGGTATATAAGGCGAGATGGACCAAGGGCTTGTCTCTAGTGTGAAACCATCTTGTTGGATAGTAAAGCTAGGCCATAGTGAGTCTGTTTTGAGCTAAAGATGAGTAGGCGCAGCTGTGTTAATAAACCTGACAATTTTTGCTACATTTGTGGCAAATATACCCCGCTGTGATTAACGCAAGAACCTAACCAAGAGGGTGAGATTTGCTTACAAGTATTAGTTTGGATGTGAAATTGGCCTAACACAATGGTTGAATGGGAAAAGGAATAAAATGCCTTTTGCTGTGTCTATGGTTTGGCATGAACCAAAAGACCATCACTCGGACTGCTACTCCTGTATGAGTAAAATTGTTGGGTTTTGGAAGAAGACTAAGTCAAAAATCGTCTATCTTGATTGTGAATCTGCTCTGAAGCCAGTGCCACATGATGCCGAGAAGCCAGTGCCACATGATGCCGAGAATCCATTGCCATTCCCTCTTACATTTGTTGTTACTGACCGTGACATGTCGGATGAGGAACAGGAGGATGATATCGATGTTAGTGAATGTTATAAATCCCAATTTGAAAAGGTAAACCACTTTTTTTAATCAGATTTAGATAATCTAGTATGGGACCTGTCTTTGTCAAAAGAGAAGTCTGACCTCTTAGCTTTCGGATTAAGGTAGTGCAAATCGCTACAAAAAGGAACAAGAACTTTGTACTTTTGTGATTGTCACACAAAGTTCAGAGGTTATTACAACCTGGAAAACATTGCTTCTGTACCGACGTGAGTAGTCTGATAGATTTAGGTTGCGAATACATATCAGAGCAGCAGAGATTGTTCATAGACTCGAGCCAAGCAAGTTTGAAAGTTGTATTGCTGCATAAAGGTAATGAAAAACCTTCTGTTCCTCTTGCTCATGCCGAGAGAATGAAAGAGACATACGAATCCATGGAGGATTTTGAAATTGATTAACTATTCAGAACACAAATGGAATGTTTGTGGTGACCTGAAGGTGGTGGCACTCCATGGCCTGCAATTGGGATATACAAAATATATGTGCTTTCTGTGCCTGTGGAATAGTTGTGATGGCAGCAACCATTAAAAAGAGAAAGAACGGCTACCCAGACCTGAACACACTGTTGGCCAGCACAACGTGAAGCATAAATCACTCATTCATCCACAGAAAGTTTACCTTCCACCACTTCATATTATACTTGGAATTTTGAAAAACTTTGTTGTTGCAATGGATTGTGATGGTATGGTTTTTCAGTATCTGAAGGACAAGTTTGGAAAAGTTATAACAGATGCTAAACTGAAAGCAGGAATTTTTGTTGGTCCCCAAATCCACAATTTGATGAGTGATGCCACATTCAGAGACAAACTCAACCCACTTGCTGCTTGGGATTCATTTGTGCTAGTTGCATAAAACTTTCTGGGCAACCAGCGAGCTGAAATTCCTATCTGGACTTCTTCCCACAAAATTTGGGTGATGTGAATGATGAACATGGGGAGAGGTTCCACCAGGACATTTCTTTTTATGAAAACAAGATATCAAGTCCATTGCAACCCCAACATGATGGGCGACTACTGCTGGTTTGTGTAACGGGAGCCAGCGGAGAGTCACAAACTCAAAATCAAGTGAAACACTTCTGAAGTGTACATGTGTGTTGAACAAGGACTCAGGTGAATTATGTGTAATTGTATATGTTGTTGCAACATAAAATAAACATTTTGTAATGTCATCGAACTATGAGGCAAAAGACTGAAAAAAATGGTTCTGGAGATAAACTTCCTTGTCTTGTAGACACAGAACGATATCACGATATCAGTGAGGGAAATACCCTACTAGACCAGTGTTCCTCGACCTAACCTTCAATTTTTCAGGGAACCCCTTGTATAATTACTATATCCACAGCTAGTGTGGTGATCACTGGGAACAATGCTTCTTACACTGCTGACCTTCAGAAAGGTTTACAGATAGCCAAAAAGATCATTGGTGTCAGTTAAATTGACATGAGAGTCACAAATTGCTCATTAACCAAGGAACCTCCAGCCACTTTTAAAGGAACCCTGGTTGAGAAACACTTTACTAGATAGTAGCTGCCAAAATCAAATAATGCAAACTCTTCCTGTTTTAGTAAAAACTCAACATTTTACATTATTCCCTTCTTTTGATTTAAGAAACTAAACAATGTTTAGTATTCATCACTTATCAGCAGCTCGCAGCTATCTCCAGCAATCAGTCCCATATGTGGTGCAGAACATGTGCACTGCCAGAAGGCAGGTTCTATTTTCAAGCAGAACCCTTAGTAGTGTCCTTGTGGCCAACTATTTGGACTGGGATTTGGTTTTGGCATCTGGAGGCAGCTTGAATCAGTTAAAAATTGGTACTATAAATACCATAAAGACCGTGTCCCTGGTGGGTAAGTCAAATATTAACCATATTCCCCTTTTCCCTCCAGAGGCTCTATTTTTTGACAGTAATACATTTAAACTAGCGTGGATTTCGCAAGTCATTGTTTGGTGATTGGGCAACATCACTTCTTACCAATTTCACAATAACTGGATACATCTGCTGCACTTTAACGTTGGAAAGAAAGAATGGAACTGAATCATTTCTCGCCAAATACCAAAGATCCCATGAGTGAAAGCACTTGGTAAGACTCTACATTGCTGCTCGGACAGCAAGCCCTCCCCTTTTGTAAAACCGGTACTTAACCTTTTTTGTGTGAACCTTGGAGCCCTGCAGACACAAACGTGTGTTTCCCTATTGCATTTATATAGCAGTATTCTCTAAGGGTCTCATATAATGTTTCTCAAGTCAAGCACTGTCTCCCAAACCATATCCCAGTCCCAGCAACTCCTAAGCCATGTTTGCACTTCTATATCCTCCCACTCTACTCCTACTATATTCTTCAGTATGCCTGCACTCTCATTTATATTGTCTATGTGTCTCATTTAAAGTTTCTTAAGTCTATGACTATTTTCTAAAACATATATCAGTCCCTTAAAGCATGTTTGCTGAATCCTTCTACCTTCTGCAACATGCATGCACTCTCTATCAATCTCCGTGGCATGTTTGCAGTCTCTGACCGTCTCTTGTAGTAGACTGATAAGGCCTGATTTAATAATGTTCTCAAGTGCTGGAGAGGATAAACTTTCATCATTGAAGCTGGGTGATCCAGCAAACCTGCAATGGATTTCTTAAAAAAAAATTCTATGTGCTAGCAAATGTTTTCAATCCTGGACCAGATTCATTCCAGGTTTGCTGGGTCACCCAGCTTTACTGATGAAAATGTATCCTCTCCAGCCTTGGAGAGATTTAACAAATCAGGCACATGGCCTGACCATCTCCAGTTGCATTATTTGCAGTCTCTGACCATCTCTTGTAGCATGTCTGCAGTCTCTGGTCATCTCTTGTAGCATGTCTGCAGTTTAGTATGACCATGGCCTCACACCATCTTCTCTTCTAGTATGTCTAAAGTCTCGATTCCTTGTGGCTTGTTTGCAGTCTCTAGCCATCTCTTGTAGTATGACATTGGTGTCTGACCATCTCCTGTAGCATGTTCACAGTCTGTCCAATTTTGTAGTAGACTAACCATCTATATCAGCATGACAATAGTCTCTAAGCATCTCCAGTTGCATTTCTGCAGTCTCTGGCCACTGTGGTCTCAGACCATCTCTTCTAGTATGTCTGTAGTCTTGATTCCTTGTATCATGTTCGCAGTCTTTAATGATCTCTTGCTGTTAACCATAGTCTTTGACAATCTCTTGCAGTTAACCATAGTCTTTGACCATCTTCTGGGGCTCGTTCACAGTCTCTAACCATCGCTTGTAGTATGACAGCCTTTGTCTACCTCATGCACAAATTTGTTGACCATATTCTGTTGTGTGTCTTTTATCTCTGACACTAAATATTCACTAAAAATAATAATGTGCAGCATCAAATATCACAATTTTTCACAAAAGGAATTCAATAGGTCTATTATATATAATTAGGCTCATTTATTACATTTAAAAAGTCATGTTTTAAAATTTACCAATAATCTGGTCTAAACTCCTCCAGAATACCCAGAAAATGATTTATTTTATTTTGTTTCTATTCAGTTTAACATCAGGTGTTCTTAGCAGGAGAAATTGAGCTCAATTTTCCCAATTTTCAAATCTAAACACCCACTTTTACATCTGAAACTATGTGATGAATACATGAATGAGATGCTTTAATGTGTATGACGCACTCTGCAGATAAAAAAAATTTCTTGTGACTTTATTGGAGTGTAACTGGAAAAAAATTATCATGGGGAAAGAAAGAATAAAAAGGAAAATAGGGTTTTGTACCCATTTCACCTATTGGGCTGAAAAACTGTTTTACATATGGATTATAATTACATACAGGAACTTTTCTTCAGCCAAGAAGTTGCAGAACACTGGGTCACATAACTGTTCAAAATCAACTCGTAGCCAGGAATCTGATATTCTGGGACTACCAAATGTTTGGCAATGTGAATGGGCAGGCTAATATCTATGCCAAAAGAGAATAAAATATTGCACAGTGCAGAATTATGTGAAAAGCAGTAGCAGAACCATCCAAGACCTGTGACATGTGAGAGCTTACAGAGTGAAGTCTCCAATGCTTGAAGCTCAGAATACATTTCAATAAAATATATTGATAAATCACTGCATTTATGTTTAAATGTAAGCAATGAAAATACCTGAATTTGGCTTGGTGTTAGGCTCTTGCACCCCCTGTAAAACAGAAAAGGTTGGAAGAAGGAAAAGAAGAGGAAGCACAAGACACAATCAGTATTGCTGCAGTGCTGATGTGTTCACAACATGAGTGCTCATGCCACTTGTCCTTTCACTGTCTAGTCCAGTGTTTCCCAACCAGGGTTCCTCCAGATGTCGCTAGGGTTTCCTTGAGTGATGAGCAATTTGCAGTGTTCAACCCAGCTGGGTGGGAAGAAATTGTAGGTGGCAGGCTCTGTATTGTGACCCAAAACTTCAGTAACCACCTAAAAAAAGCTGGGTGGTTCCGGAAAAGTGCCGGGTGGGGTGTCCGTCTAAAGGGGGCTCCCAGGTCATGATGACATTCTTCCCTCTAGCCAGCAACATAAAAGGCATTCTTTCCACAAACTGCCCTGCTTACTGTGAGCTGTAGATAAAGTAATTATAGAAGGGGTTCTCTGAGATCTGGAAGTTATTTCAAGAGTTCCCCCATGTTAAAAATTCCAGTCACTGCCTGTGGGAGGATTCAGATAAGTGGTTGTCCTGCATTCATGAGTGATGTTTAAATGTTCTAGCAAACAGTGCTGTGTGGTTGCATTTCTATTGTTTCCTGTTGCAAAGGATCAATAGTTATCTGCTGACCTTTGCTAGCTAATGTTATTGGAAGACATTTGTATACAAGTCTATGGAAGTGGTATAAGTGCAGAGCTTCGTGAAACACTGCATGATATTTCAGAAAAAACGCAATGTATCCGCACCACCTTCAACCTCTTCCATTCATTTCAATGATAAGCAAAGCTTAGGAGTGGTTGAGTACTTGTTGACTGCAGAAAAACACGAAAATATGCAGAAGAGAGATAGTCTGTTATAAAGAAACTGCCTGCTCGCATTTTGTTTTAATCTGTAGATTTAGTTCCACTTTAACTATAATTTAAAACCATCCATTTACCCAATGTTCAACTTTAAGGAGAACAGAATGGGTCTGATTTATTAAAGCTTTTTAAGACTGGAGAGGATACACTTTCATCAGTGAAGCTTGGTGATGCAGGAAACCTGGAATGGATCTGGTGTAGAATTCAAAACAACTGCCAGCAAATGACTGAAGAAATCCATTCCAGGTTTTCTGGATCACCCAGCTTCACTGACAAAAGAGTATCCTCTCCAGCCTTGGTGAGCTTTATTAAATCAGGCCCAATGCTTTGAGCAATTGTATCTATCGTACTTTTTTCACTTTACCATTTTCGATGTATATGTAAGCAAAAAAGTTCAGGCAAAACACAGACAGAAAAAAAACACAAGGGAAAAGATTAAAATACCTATTTATTTGTCAGTATGCAATTTGAAGAAGAGAACAAAGAAATCCGAAGATGAAATAGCAGAAGCTCTCCGGTTTGGGATTCATGTAATATAATAGAAATGGTTTTCCCATTACATTATTAAGTATAGCCGCCGGTGGGAAGGTTACAAGATAACTCCAAAGAAATATTACCTGCTCATGTTGGATTGAGGAGAATCAATACTGACTCAGACAGAGAAAATAATATAGAGCTATCGGGGAGAGATTTGCTATGATTTGCACAGTACGAGAGGAAATTACCACCCCCCTCCCCATCCAGGTTAATGAGCATTGCAGTGAGCGACGTTGTGCATAAGATATGTTGATGACATTTATCTTCTTGATGTATATGCCAAAAACAAACACGTCAGCAATACCAAGATCACAATGCAGCTATTAATACCAATAACAGACCCTGGGTTCTGCCTAATAAATTTTAGGAATGAGAGAATAACGCAGAATAAATTACAAGGCAAAAAAATCAATATTTCTGCAATGTAGGCAGAATCAGTGCACACGTCTAAAACTAAATTAAAATGCATATAAATGTCAGTAGATGTTTACTTAAAGTGGACGTAGCATCCAAAGCATATCATACAGTTCAGTTGTATACATTTATTTCCTCTAATGAAAAGGCTTGCTCTGATTTCAGTGCGCAATGTAAATTTTTAACAATGGGCCCGATTCATTAAAGCTTTCCAAGACTTGAGAAGATAAACTATCATAGGAGAACTTGAGTGATCCAGCAAATCATTTTCAAGATGTCCATATGAGGTTTACTGGATCAGCCAAGTTCCCCATGATAGTCTATATCCTCCAGTCTTGGAGAGCAACAAGTCGGGTACAGCCAGTCTTTAATCCTGGTCGGGGTAAATCATTTAGCCCTTTATTCCCCCTGTGATTTAATAGATTTAAATTCTTTTAATCATGGAGATGCAGCATTCTATATGAATGATACCACAACTTTCATTAAAGCTCTCCAAGACTTGAGAAGATAAATTATAATAGGTGAACTAGGGTGATCCAGCAAATCATTTTCAAGATGTCCATATGAGGTTTACTGGATCACCCAGGTTCCCCATGATAATCTATCTTCTCCAGTCTTGGAGAGCAGCAAGTCGGGTACAGCCAACCTTTAATCCTGGCCGGGGTAAATCATTTAGCCCTTTATTCCCCCTGTGATTTCATAGATTTAAATTCTTTCAATCCTGGAGATAGAGCATTCCATATGGATGATACCAAAACTTCCTGTTTTTAGCTCCCTCCCACCAGTCATGATTTCCTTCCATTGCATAGAAAAGACCTAATAATGATGATGTCACTGTGAATAAAACACTGTACAGTATGTTGTGAAAAAAAAATATTAAATAGGGGTTGCAAATGACACCAGGGACTATCGGTGAATGCCAAATTCACTGTTTTATAAAAAGGCCCCTATTAGCCCACATTTCATTAAAGTTTTGACACCTCCATGGCCTCTTTGCTGCACTGTGTCAGGTTATCCAACTACCTTCTAATGTTTAAACAATTTTAACAATGATTTTTCCATGCTTTCTTCTGTTTTTCTTGTATTTATTACGATAATTTGACTTTAATAAATTGGATACATTGTTATAACACATTTTGTTTTTTACAACTGTTTTTACTTAGAAAAACCAACTGTACTCATGTCAATGTTACAAGCCAAGTTCTGCCTTGGAATGGGGTGAAGAGTGACTTGCAATCAGACATAATTGAGAAGATTTGCAAATCAACAGTAAACTTATTCTCAAACAGCTTTCACAAATCATGCCAAAGTTTAGGGCTAGTTATTTTCCATTCGTGTGAATTCATCCTGTATTTTGTAATGACCACAGCACATGGTGATTTATAGGAGGTGTATTAGGAGGCCAACTGGGTAAAGAAATAAGGAATAGAGGTAAATGATGGTTCTATAGTCTGTTTAGGTTACAGCTCTAAATATTAATATTGAAAGAAAAGTTCATTGTACAAGTTGTGGCCCATAGCACATTATTACACTTCACTTTTCACTGATTTGACTTTGAAATTTCCCTCTTAGTGATATGTTATTGCAAATCAAAATCTCCATTTCAATAAGCTGTTAAAATATAAATATGCTATTAGAACCAAAAATAGTTTTGCTGGTTACTGTTCTGTAAAACATTGGTAGTCTTTTTTAAACTTTTTACCCCTGAGAAACCCCTAAAATAATTTCCAGGTCTCAGGGATCCCACTTCTAAAAGGTGCCATTGGTTAAAATACCCTATATATTGGGTCATTTCGAAGAATGTTCCCCCTACATTGGCAGTCTGATCCACGGTCATCCACGGCTCAAGAATCCCCTGGCAACCTTATGAGGAACTCTAGGTTTCCACAGAATCCTGATTGAGAATGGTCATTCTGAGAAATGTCCAAAACAGCTGTTATTGTAAGAATTTACACAATGGGCCTGATTTATTAAAGCTCTCCAAGACTTGGGATATCTTGGGAGAACCCAGGTAATCCAGCAAACCTGGAATGGATTCTTTGAAAATCATTTGTCATCAGTTGGCAAATGTTTTTAATCCTGGGCCAGATCTATTCAAGGTATGCTGGATCACCCAGGTTCTCCTGTGATAGTCGGTCTTCCCCTGTCTTGGAGAGGTTGAACATATCAGGTCCATTGTGATCTATGCTGAGGGGTTTGTCCTGAAAGCGTATCTCTAGGCAAAACGGTTTCTCGAGTGAATATGGGTAACATCATCTGTATTTTTTTTACTGTTGTCTGTGTCTCCCCATTGGGGAGATTTAACCCCTCAATTTGCATTAATGACCATTGTCACTAAAAAAGAAAGTCTAGTATTGCAAGATAATCAGCAGCTGATCTGGAGAACATGGGATACCACTGAAGCTGGTGATTTTGTTATTGGATACAAATGTTGCAAAATGTCAACTACATAGTGATTAAGCTACAAATCATTTGGTATTTTAGCAACACAGACTTTTTATTTACTGTAATACGCTTTTTTTTCTAGCAACAAAAATGCTAAGTAGAGAATCTAGAGAAGCTAGAGAATAAACAGGGAGATAACAGCATAAAATGTGTGGATTTTTGTTTTGAGGACAACCATCTAAGACAGATATTTCTATGACTTTGGGGGATTATATCAAGGGGTAAATAAATCAGTAGTAAAACTTATCATAACCCTTGCCCTCACGGGAAACAATGCTTTCCCGCACTGCCCAACACTCCAGATTGCCGGGTAACAGACCTGCATTATAACGGGATGCCTTCAGTGGCCAGACCAGCAGGTATTTGACAAAGCTGGGTTTGTCTCTATTAGGAAAGCCAAGGACAACACCACCATAAACTTAGGTTTGTACATCCACACATTTTATTCCTTTCTGCCTGCTCCTAATTAGGCAGAAAAGTTCAAAGGGTACACTGGATCATTCTGAAAGCCTTTCTTGGCTACTCATTTCTATAGAAGTTGGCTCTTTACACTAACCACATGTCAAAAATTTTGCATCAATAGCACCCTGATTCCTTTAAGCTGGGTGCACCACCCAGCACTTTTCAGAAACCACCCGGCTGTTTTTGGATGGTCACTGAATAGTTGGGTCACAATATAGAGGTCTCTATCAGCCTACAGCTTCTTCCCACCCAAAAATTTTGGGGGAAATAGTGCAATGTAATTGGACAAAGTTGACCCCAATCCATCGTACCATGTAATTTAACAATGGTGTATTTAGCAGTTGAGGTGGTGGCCTTTAAGAACAACCAAATCACTACACAACATCACGAATTGCCTACTTATGCCATTAGCCTACTAATATTCATAAATTTACCCCTTAGTACCATTCCAAACCAGCTGTGAAGAAACCACAATTCCCTAATATCAGTACTATTGTACCAACACTATGTCCCAGGTTAAATTATCTGAAAGGACACTTTTTGCGTGTTATATGCATGGATTTTCTTTGATGCAATGTAGTTTCCTCCAACATCTAAATATACTTGAAGGTTAATTGGCTTGCCCCCAAAATGTCCTTTGACTATGGGTATCGGACTAGCTATGGCTATGGTAGAGGAATTATAGTGCAAGCCTCTCTGATGGACAGTTATTGATAAGGCTATGGACCCTATAAAGAGCATCCAATGCTATACAAATATTTAATAATAACAGTACTCCAGAATATATTCAAACCCCATCTCAAGTTTACCTAAATACATCTTGGCCAATGTTGTGGTGAAAAAGATAATTTAATCAATAAAACAAACACAGCCAGACATAATAATATCTTTATATATTTATAGAAGCGGCAGCATAGAATACGTCAAGAATGATGGGTCCTATTGAATGTTTGCTGAATCCCCTACTTAAAACAAGTTCAATTTTCCTTAATTAAGGTTTCATAGGCAGTCACTTATTTTCAACCTTGCTTCAAATAACATTGCAATACAAAGGATCATCATTCTTTGATAACCACTTATGGCTGTAAAAAGAATACCCAGGCTGCACGGTTCTTCTCATAATGACTACATTAATCCATTTCCTCCGTACTTTGCAGACTTCAGCACAAATGATTGGTCTTAAGATCTACAGCTGGCAGTCACAAATGTAATAATTACAGCTAAACATTTACTGCCAACAAATAGCTATACTGAATGGATTTATTCAGTGCATTTCAAACCTGCTGGCTTTGTAGATGGCTAGACTGACAATTTCCTTCTAAATATACCAGCCTTATCACTTAATCTTCGTCTAGAATAAACAGAAAAGGAATTTGATATGACTGTTTGAAAGACATAAAGTTATGTGCACTTACAGCAGTAATTTGTCCGTAATGAGTATTAATCTTGTATTGCATCTGGCATAATATACACTCTTGCACTCTCATGCAGATTTCACAAAACACATGGAAGCATATTTATAGGTGCTTCTGCATAAAGTGGACCTGTCACTTTGCCTATAAGAGCTTAGATAAATACCTTGTCATGGCTAAAGAATATTATTTTTAATGCCATTTTTTGAGTGCTTAGGCTTGACAGCTAACGCATCTTACACTGAGCAATGAATTGTTGGAAGAAGGGGAGAAGAGGCGGGTTATCAAGAGAACCGCTTACCCTCTTCTGAACCAAGTGACGGGCTTACTTTAGGTGGAACACAGGTCAGGGTGGTAAATTTTCTCAATGTACTTGGCTGATGAAGGTCTGTTGATTCTGAAATCTTTTATGTTTCTTTACTTTAAGGTGACTACATTGCTAAAGAGAAGGTTACTTCTAGAGGTCTTCTAGAGAGGTAGCTGAAGAAATTTTAATTTATGGTTTTCCTGGGAAGGCCTGGCTCCTCTACTGCGACCTGTACCACAACACATTTATGGTTGTCCTGGTTGGGCATAACTACTTTAATAAAACCTGTATTGCAACACATTTCTGGTTTTCTCGGCTGGACCTGTCTCCTCTCCTGTAGCCTGTGCTGCAACACATTTAATGGTTGTCCTGGGTGGGCCTGAATACCCGACTACAACCTGCACTGTAACACATTTCTTATTTTCTTGGGTGGGCCTGGCTCAACTACGGCAACCTGCACTGCAACACATTTCTGGTTGTCATGGGTGGGCCTGGCTTCTCTACTACAAACTGTACTGCATACATTTCTAATTGTCTTGGGTTGGCCTGGCTCCTCTACTACAGTGTGTGCATGCTTGGGTGGGCCTGGCTTGTCTACTGCAACCTGTACCTGCAACACATTTCTGGTTGTCATGGGTGGGCCTGGCTTCTCTACTACAGTGTGTGCATGCTTGGGTGGGCCTGGCTTGTCTACTGCAACCTGTACCTGCAACATATTTCTGGTTGTCTTGGGTGATCTTGCCTCTTTCACTACAACCTGTCCTTTTAGCCACTGACCCTCTAAATCCATAATTGTCAACAGCTCAAAATATTAAAAATGTGCATCCTGGTGGTATTCTAGTAGAGAAATGCATGATGCTCCTTATGATCGACAGTACCAGCTTTATTTCAGTACCAGCAGCTAAAATGTGGGGAGCATTCCTGCATCCCACTGCCATTCTGCCCAGTGCCATGTACACTGAATCTCACGGGTCAGCCTGCAATTCATGGACACTACAGTGTCCATGTGTGTTCTCAGCAGAAGCCAGGGCACTTGCTAACTATGTGCACCACAACAGTACATGGCCAATATTCTTCATCCTCCACCACTCCTAGATCACTAACCCATACAAATTGGATGCTATAAAACATTGAAGAGACTTTGCTTTCATTATGACAGCAACAGCCTTTTCTAAGGCTGGTCAGGTGTGTTATACTGCGCCCGTACTTTGGAATGCCATCTAAAATCAATGGCAAATAATGCCCTGAGGTTTGCTTGCTTTTGTGCATTGTTACTTACAGGGAACAATATCGCACAATATTGCATTGTGTAAATGTGAATTTGCCCTAAAGGTTTTTTGTAAGGTTTAGAAAGTGGTTTCCAGCAAAGGTTACATTTTGCCTTTCCTGGTTCCTCTTTCCTTTCATTGTCAACATGCTAATAAAATAAAACCCGGTCTGGTGACATTAACAGGTACATATGAAATAGCTAAATGTGATGCTGGGCCTCCTTATTTCAAAAAAATGAAATCCAAAGCGATGGGCCAGGAACAGTCAGACCAGAAAGAATTGGACTAGTTGATGCTTGATGACCATCAGTCAGGAAATACACCTGGTTCCGTCTGACTTGTTGCAGCTTCTAGTGCACATTGTCTGGAGCCTTTAGTGCTCAGTGAAATCTTAAAAAAACTTAACGTGAGGTTCAGATTTAATGGTCAGATTGAGGGTTCAAAACAGTAATAGTATGCAGAGTACTGCAACCCGTAGTACATTCTCATCTTTCACTGATGTGACTTCTGGGAATTGGTTTACATGAGACGAAGCACTTTGCAAGTAACACATTATCACTAGTCTTTGCTCTGGTCAATAAAATATTTTTGTGCTTAGTGTGGTTCTGCCATCAGGAACATTCATGATGAGAGAAACATAAACACTGCCGCTGTTCCTTTTTTCTCATATAAACCTTGCTCTGTCACTAACCCACAAAAATATAAAGAGGGGATTTATAGCTTTTCTTCAGAATAAATGACTATGAACTCACTGAAAAACATGGACTGAACCATGCATGCATGCGGTTGTGTTCAAGATGCAACGGTTTGCATTGCAGTACCTAGATGTGGCATGTAGTTTCTGAATGCCCTTATGGGGCCAACTGCTTCTACTGATTTTAACCAGAACACTTTTTGACCACAGTAAGCTGCAGTTAAACGCATTTCCGGTTGCGGTTGTTGCTAGAGGGCTGGAAATGGCTCATAATCACTGGTGATGCATTGAACCGCACTCAACCTAACTCACAAAGCATTCATCAAGTGCCGCAGTAAGCTCCAAACACTGCTTATGAGTGGATATGGAGATGACAAATAACAGTGCCACAAAACATTTGTTTATATATATATATATATATATATATATTTATATATACACACATATATGTAAATATTAATATTATTAATTAGTTTATTATAATTATTATTATTAATAAACAGGATTTATATAGCACCAACATATTACGCAGCGCTGTACATTAAATAGGGGAATACCAAAATTCTCAACTGTTAAAACATTAATTTTTTAAATTATTATATTTGACTTGAATTTACAAAAACTGCATACAAAATAACTTTAAAAACAAAGTTTAGAGTAACAATAAGCATCCATGAAATTTCAAAATGATTTCTAGTATAAATGCGTTTCACAGAACAAAGTCTGCTTCATCAGAACATATATGCAGTCATACATTAAATAAGGATAGATTGAACCGTGTGAAGTGGACTTTAAAGCTCCTATAGTAGAAGCATAATTATTGGAGGAGCAAATAAACCAGTACACATAAAGTAAATCACAATTTAGGGTAATCATGTATCAAATATAATATTGAACACTTACAAAGTTTTTCGGTGACCCATATAGAGGAACCCAGCAGCAGGCTAACCATGCAGATTTAGACCGCATGTCTGGAAGAAGACCTAATCTGATGCATGTACGGCAATTTAAATTGAAAATACACAAAGAATGAATGCAAACATAATACAGGAATAATGTTGTGAATATGAATCAGCGTTTCTTTTTACAGTTCCTGCCAGCGGCTGAATGACAAGCTGTGAATGACACCTGAAACATTCAACCCACCAGGAAAACATATCAATGATTATCTAACTTTTTAACAAGGATCAGTATAACAGATCAGATGCGAACAATATAACATATGAAAATGTGTCCGTAATATATAAAATCTGGGGTAAGTTGTGATTCTTGCTGTCTGCTATCCAAATTACACTCACGAATTTAATCAGACCGGGAACCAGAGGTAAGAAAGCATAATATTGTCACTTCAATCACACTTTGGAGGCTTCTGTAACTTTTATTCACTTTAAAGTTCTCCTTTAACACTGATAATATGCCACTGCAATGAAAAAAAGAGTAAGTAGCTAAAAATGGCCAAGTACCATGAAAAAAAACAAGCCGCAATGTGTTAGGTTGCTTTTCCACTACAGAGAGCTGGTTTTGGAGCACGGTTCCTTGCTTTTAACTTGTTCCATTTTCTTGGACCTCTTCCTAGATTATTCTGTCCCTGTCCTCATCTGACCCAATCTGGCTAGCTCAGGGCCTAAATATACAAGTCAGCGCACGGGGGCAGCCCAGCCCCAAACACTCTTCTTGTTTATGTAGAAATATTATTTTATGTTTTTATGGCCTGCTTGTTTTTGTTTAGTTAAGATCCAAAGGCTTTAAACAAACTTCTGTCTAATATGAAATGATATAATGCTAACATTTAGATCTAGGTTGGTAAATTAAAAAAAAAAAAGAAATAACACAGGGATATGTAATAAGACTGCACACATAGAGGACATGGTATATGATGTGTGATATCTAATGGCAATCTACAGGATTTTACCTTACGGGATCTTTCCATGTACTAAGCCTTTTGAAGATAAAGCTTTTTTAATAGCAGTGAAATATTAAAACCTCTGTAATAGAATTTTGTCAATTTTCCATTATTATAAGGGACTTTTCCTCCATTGAGGTCAATTTATAATTTTGGATTTTCACACTTCTGGTGAAAGTAGTAGCAGGACAACAAAAAGAGTGAATCTGGGTTGATTGCCACTGGGAATATTTAGGAGGTATAGAGCTTTATCCTATAGGAAAGCAATCAGCTGATCTGTACTGATATTAAAAATTGATTTTCTATTAATGTTGTGCCATTCCACTAACTACTTCCCATGCCCACCATTCTTTTCTTAGTGATTTTCACTGATAATATTATGTCATTCTACCTACACTTTCCATATCCATACCTGTCCACCTCTCCCTTTTTAACATTATTGCTCCATTCCTTATACTGCACCCACTAACTGGCTATGCCTGACCACTTCTTTCTGGAAAGCTGTACTACTAGTGCTGTGCCAATTTCTTCTTCACTATCTGACCATGCCCACCTACTTTTTGCACCGTTAATTTGGCACACCTCCAACCAATACCTGCCCACACCTACCCACTTTTCCCTGGAGATTTGCACAATCCACCCACTACCTGCCCATACTTGCCCACTGAAAACTAGCACTAGTAATACTGTACAGCGTCCCCAACCACCACCCCATGACTACTTACTTCAACCTGGGATATTTACTGCTAACGCTGCACTGGTCCACCCACTGCCCACCCATACTTAGCCAACTTTCCCTGGAGATTTGCAATACTAATGCTGTGCCGTTTCACCTTTTACCAGTCCATGCTCCCCCCATTTTCCCAAGGATTTGTACCACTAATGCTGCACTTTTCTACCCACTATCAGCCTATATGTATCCATCTCTCCCTGGAGAACTGCAACACTAATGATGTGAAGCTCCACCATATACCAGCCTATGCCAATACACCTCTTCCTATTGATTGCCACTGCTTGTTACAGTTGTGCTTTTAAAAGTATTCTCTCATAGATATTATAATGGTGCATTTTTATTTACAATATTTAAATGTATCCTCATATGTAAACCTACACAATCATAATGATCTTAGATGGAATATTCTGCAAATGTCCATCTGTAACTGGTTCTTTTTAAGATACACCCACAAAAAACACCCCACAAATTTCCTGTCTTCTCTTTGTACATTTTGACTCGCGTCATTGCTGAAAATAAGTACTTCCAAAATAAATGAACAGTCTCTTTGGCTGGGCCTCATGCTCCCTTGTGACCTGGACAGACAACAAACTTTGCTGCCTGTGTTTTCATCATGTCTAATGCGTGTCATGAACTAACCACTATTACAAAGGGTCAGCCACCAAGGCCAGGGGAGCCAGTGCAATGAGATGGGAAAACACGGTCACATAATATTACAGCACATTGCATAGGAAGGGGCAATGCCACTGCATTCATGGCAGACAAAAGATATTATTACAGCAGAATGGGAGACCGCTGAAATAATACACCACCGGCACCTTTGTGTCCCCGGCAGTTCAATATGGTTCAACCTCGCAGAATACCGCTTCCATGACTGCTCTGTTTGTCTGCCTGCTCTGATCAAGAGAGGTCCAGCAGAGGTATGGAAAACAAGTCAGAATAGTTCTTCCCTCTGAAATGTACATCAAGAAAAATCAGCCGGAGCAATGGAGCTCTGAGACAACTAGGATTTTGTTCTTTGTTATCTGAAAGCTGTCATTACATGTCATGCATGAAAAGAATGAAAGCATAATTATGTAACTTATAATTGGACGCTCATAAGCTGAATTATTTCTTGGCCTTTCCTTTATCTATCTGTTACCCCAGGGGGGGTGATCTCGTCATTAAAGTCCCCGGTTCCGTCCCCCAATCAGACAATCATTAAGTTAAACTGTGCAACATTTAAAGCTAAACTTAAAAATGGAAAAAAATAAAAAGGAGGATCTTTATTGCTAAAAGGACAGAGTTTACTTCTTCAACAATACTAAAAAAAGATACCTGCCTGTTTGCTATCTTCATTATAATGTGCCCATGCACAGCTCATTGTGCCTGGCATAGCTGGCTGCCGGGAATTAATAATCTATGCACATGCACAAAAGTTTTATCATTCAGTTCTGGACAATTAAGATAGCTTAAGATCCCTATTCTAGAGGAGGACTGGGTGAAGTGAAAAGATATTGGAGGGGTTAGTTTAAAAATTGCAGACAAGCAGGTGAGTTTGTTTTATTGCAGAAGAAACATAACCTGTCCTTTCCGCAATAAAGAACCTGCCAGCTTGCTTTTTTTTCATTTAGTTCTGCTTTAGTTCTGCTTTAAAGCACTGTCTTATCTACTTTGTACAAAAGTGACGGATGTAGCTTTGTATACGCAAAATGAGTCATGTCCTTTCTAAACAAACAACCTGCAAAAGTTGCAGTAAACCAGGCTATGCCCACACCAAAGTTCAGCTTCCTTGTATCTGCTAAGATTTAGCATTCTCTTAGACTCATAAGAAGAAAAAAAAACAACAGTTTTAGAATGTACAGCTTCAGCACAGGGTCTAACACCAAAATATTTTGTTATGAGGGAAATAGAAAAAACAGCTTGAATGCCTAACAGTCCTTAACCTGTCCACGGTGTTGGTACAAATAATATTGCACTGCCGGGGGTACTTACAACAGTGAGATTTAGTTTATATTCATTACCAGTACATCTGTATATTCTACACCTTTAATTTAATTTTAGCCTAATAAAATCAATTGAAAACTATTTAGGGGCTGACAACATTGCCATCGGATTTTACAGGAGAACAGCATTGTCACTTTCCTACAGGAAGTATATTAACAGGTCTATTGACAGAATTGACAATACTATGGGGACCCCCTGCTAGTGTCTTAATCCCAGTGACAGGGTGGATCAAACATCTAATTTTTTACATTTGCCCATTGCAAATAAATCATTTTTAAATTAATATACTCTTTTATCTAGATCCTGGTTTTAAGCTATTAGTAGTTAATCACATTCGACTTGTTCTAAAAAAACTCAAAGTGAGTCATCTTCTTCCTCAGCCAAGAAACATGCAATTGTCTGTGTAAGCCAGGCTATGCTCACACCAAAGTCCAGTTTATTTGTATCCGCCAAGATTCAGCTTCCTAAGAATTAGCCTCATAACAGAACAAAACACGACAACAAGAAGGGCTCAGACCCAAAATAATGGGGGGGGCGGCAAAGAGCAGGTTGCATGTCTTTGACTTGGTTTTAGACAAAGATGGGGCTCTGGATTTATGTGAAGTGGGCCCCACAAATGTATAGAATTCCAGCAAATGAGACCTGGGAGAAGCTAGGGGCCCCTGGCCATTGCCCAGTTTGTTCTACACTTAAACTCGACCCTGCTGTTTCCAAGACCGTCCAGCAAATGTGACCTTTCCCAATTAGGATATACCGTGTAACATTGCCAGGCTATCTACAATAGACAACTATTACTCATTTGGTCTCTCCCAAAGAAGAAAACAAAACGTACCTATAAGTGCCTAAAACGCGGAGTAGCTGGAGTAAGGCATTAATTTGTTAAAGCCATGTTGTGGGTGAGCCAATAAGGGGGTGAGAAAATCACAGGAATAACTAGAAGCCAGTTACAAGACAGGACCTGCTGTTGCACCTCAAGATTGTTTATGAATATGTAAATGTATATAGAGGTATATATATGTATAAATATATAGATGTATTCATAGATGTATGATTAGGTATGTGTGGGTCCTAATAATTAGACTGTATCTAACTAGCATGAAACAATACAGTACAGAAATGTTGTGTTTTAACATGAAACCTGTGTTATCTTGATCTGGCCATAGGGGCTTCCTAGGGGGTCTCCAAGTGCAGGACTTCACAGAGTGACACACAAGTGATACAACAGCTGCCAGGAGACAAGACCTAGTTTCCCAGGACAAACAGACCACCAATATGGCCTTCAAAGGGCAATAATCCATTCAATTGAGGAAACAGGAGATGGAGGATATGCTCAAGGTGAATTAATTAGAGCACAAGTAGCCTTGGCCTCAACATGCGCATATGAATTAGGGGAAGATGAATCCCTTGATCCAAATACTGCTTTTCCTGTTGCCATGGGAGAAATCGCAGGCCAACAGGAAAATAGAGATGGCATGGTGGCATGCCATGATGGCATGATAGACCAGGATCCTAGTGAGGATCGAGATCTCTTAGCCACCGAAGGAAAGGCAGATGGGAAAGAAGTGAACTTCAGGGAGTACCCTACTCAGCCTTTAAAAACACTCATGAGGGTGGCAGAGGTCATTGGAAAAATTAAAGCACAGGAGCATATTACATCCCATGCCATGAATGTACAACAGAGGTGTGCACTATTGGGAGTTAGGAATCCTAATGACCAGGTGAAGGTATTGCATTTAACCATTGATCCCCACACCTGGAATGCTTTGCCAGATCTCATCAAGGAGGGCAAAGGGAGTTATCAGCAAACCATAGAGGAGTTGCAAAATGTGATTAACCCAACAGCCGTCGGGTTAATGGTAGCGTACAAAATTAAGCAACACTGCTCATGTTTCATACAACTTCCTATATAATCCGCTAAAAAAACTGGTTTCCTTTAAATGTTTATTTAATTGCCTATAATTACTTACAACTCTCTGTGTGATATTCTTTTCTGCTTTTTTTTACAGGCAAAGTATAACTGAACTGTTACTTTTTACTTGCATTGGGTCTCAGCAGGAGCTGATCAGCAATCTATTCATAGTCATCTGTTCAGTGCCCCCCTCTACACTCCGATTGGGGTATCCATTAATCATTCATAAAATGATCCCCCGGGACTGCTTTCATCACAGATGACTTGAAGGAATGAGTCATTTTACGTGAGTACCCCCCACCTCCCACAGGGCTATCACATTTAATTTACAATACATAGTATGTGTTAAAGCCTGCTAATTCAGGACTTATGTACACCTCTAAAGAAATAATGGATGACAGATAAATGTTTTGAGGAGTAATAAAACCCCTTAATGTAAACCTTTCACAGACATGGGCAATAATAAATGAACTAATGATGGAAAAAAGTGAAAGTTGCCTTGAAAACAAACAGTATATTCAGACAAACCATAGATCCAGGCATTTAGATTGACCTCCTCTGGTCTGACAAACCTTTTCATCAGCTCCATAAAGTGACTGTTGGCCCACAAGGATGGTAAAGATGGGGCCAATCATGACGTTTGTAAAAAAAATGGCGGTGTATTTTCAACTGACTATATCTCTAGATCTACCTGGTGACGCTAACACCTGTGTTTTCTCATACCAGTGTGTCTTGCAGGAATGCAGTTAGTTGTAATGTGGTTGGCAGGGTGAGCCATAGTTCACAGTGGGGGGGGCTCAGAAATTTGGTACACCTAGAAAATAAAAAAAATCTTTGGTAGCCACAGCTCTTCAAAAGTATAAGAAACCTTCCGTAGGCGTTCTTTTTTGGAAAATGCTTTCCTGTAGACAAAGTTGCTTTTAAGATGACACCAAAATTTTGACATTAAAGAACATATTTTAGAAGAGCATGAGGGTAAAATGGTGCTTGGTGGGCAAATTGGTTAAACTCTTAGGGGCGTACTTATAAAACAGTGATTGTGACTTTTTTTTCAGTGGTGAATCAATCACTGTCATGCACTCCACTGCCATACTCCTGGAGAATGAATGCAGTGAATGATTGGTGAAAGCTAAACTGCAACTGATAAACATTTTGCCCTTGTAGTGGGTTCCCCTTTTCCCTTTGATTGGGTATTTGGAGGACCCTCAGAGTCATACTGTATAATGCATGGGGCTTTAAGACTTGCCCAGAAGGAGACGACATGAACGGTCAAACCATCGGGGCAGTATGACTTCATCCCCCAACCATAATAAGCTTTCGATCCTTGCAGTGGACCACCCTCTTTAATATCAGAAAACTTCTGCTCTATGAATATGCCATTATACTACTGATTCTATTAGGGAAAATCTCATTAGTTTCAAGGCACAACAGGAATAGTTCATCTTTCTGGTACTTTAATAAATAAAAGTTATATCAGCACGGTGAAGACATTAATGATGGTGCACAAATCTCATTAATCCAGAGTAACCAAACGCATTACAACTTTGAAATGTGGTCACATTATGTAGCTTCCAACATCTCATTGTTTTTTAAATATGCCAATTATATGGTAAATCAAAACTAAAGATTGAAACGACAATGGAGCCTTTGAGAAAGTCTTTGCTGAACTTGTTGGCTTTATTTCCCACCACAGACGATTGCATAGAAAAGCAAGTCTCACATTTCATGCTGCTTTATGGATAATGAAAAATAAATGGAAGCTTTAATTGGAAGTTCCATTGAGGGTGCCCATGGGGTGTAAAGCTATCACTGCTGGGGTCCCACAGAGATAGAAGATGCCAACGGGTGATTAGGCATAACTTTTTATAGTCAAATCTGAGGATCGGAGCTGTGATCAGCTATGGTAGACACCTTCTTTAAAATATCCTTAATAGTAATACATACACTATTCACGATTGATGAATATTCTGAATAGTTTCCTTATAGATATAAATCCCATGCAGTTAACAGAATACATTTTTTCTAGAGGGGCATCAAAATGAAAGGCTCTCTAATAGCTTTCCAGTTACATTTGTAACATTCATCGATCTCCGAGATAACCTGCAGACATTGGAACATGCACAGAGCTTTTTTTCAATTAACCAATCAGTAGATCAGTGTTTCTCAACCAGGGTTCCATGGAACTCTGGGATTCTCCTTGAGCAATTTGTGCCTCTGATCTTTTTGGCTTTCTGTAAGGATAACATTCTTCCCAAGCTAATGTACTGTGATCTGTGGATATAGTAATTATAGCAGGGGTCCCTGAAGATCTGAATGTTATTTCAAGGGTTCCGCCGTGTTAAATAGGTTGAGAAAAGGCTGCAGTAGATAGTCCATACATCTACGTATAAGTCACAGCTCTATTTAAAGCCTATTTTATTTCACATTCAGGCCGTGTGTTGTTTTTTGCTGTACTGCTCTTTATTGCATAAAAACAAATGTTGGCTGAGCGTACTGAACTGTAAATAGGATTTAATATCTGATGATCTCCTGACATATGTCCCAGAATTTCAGATGGTTCTGAACAGGAAATATCTTTCCCTATGAAAAGGGTGATCTGTATAAAGGCAGACAGCCCAGAGTTGAACACATAAATATAATATAAATGTACATTTTACACCTAATGTACCAAATCCTTATTCTGTTTTTTCTGCCAATGGCAACTTAGTAATTTTTCCTGATTGTTCATTCCTTTATTGAATATTGATTTAATTTAATTATTAATGGAAAATACTTGTGTTAAATGATCAGTTAAAGAGAAACAATGTCAGCCGTGTTCTTTTTAAAAATAAAATAGAAACAATGTCAATGTGTGTTAAGATGCCCATAATCTCCAAGCTCAATGTATATACTTAAAAATGACTTTTTGCCAAATCGCACCATAAAATTAAATGTAGGCTTATAAAGTGTATATAATAATAAACCAACACATAAAATGAAAACCAAGGATTTAGCCCCTACAAGGGTTTATTTTCATAGGAAAGGATTTCCTGCAATGATAATAATAATAAGTATTTTGGAAGGGAAGTTAACAATCTGCTATAAGAATAATCAGGATCACAGTATCTTTGGTGCGGGAGAAAATTCTAGACCAAGCCTCAGATATATTTTTTTTTAAGTTTATCTATACCTAAACTTTTTTTCTTGTTTTGGATAGAATATGGAAAACCTTTCAGGTTTTAATGCTTACTGGGACTCCATTACAGGGATTTATTGTTATTTCCTGTTTTGGAAACAACGATTTACCAGGAGGAGGAAAAGGTAGCTTCTATCATCTTATCTTATTTAGCATCAACAAATTACACAGTTCTTAACACAGTTCTTCACACACAGTTCTTCACAAAGTCCATAGTCATATCACTGCCTGCCCCTCAAAGGAGCTTACAATCTAATGTCCCTACTATAGTCAGAAGTCAATAACATAATCGAAGGCCAATTGTGAAGGGAAGCCAATTAACCTCTTTGCATGTTTTTGGGTTGTGGGAGGAAACCAGAATGCCCAGAGGAATCCCACACAAACTCGGGCAGAACATACAAACTCCTGGCCAAATTTCGAACCTGTGACCTAGTGCTGCAAAAACAAGAGTGGTAGCGACTGAGCCGACCGTGCTTTCCAATGATGCCTCCAATAGTGGTAAACCTGAAAAGTGTTCAAATTCTTTCCCATTCTAGGACAAAAATTAAAATAATGTTTTGGCTACACATACATTTTAAACTACAAGGTATTTATCAGTCTAAACAGTACAAATTACAGTTACTTTGTGATGCACTGATCAATGTAAACAAAAAACTTCCTTTGCTTTCCCTTACTGAGCCAAATCCTTTATTTGTATCTCACACACTCCCTTTCACAGGCACTGCAGATCACAGTGGAAGGGTTTTAATAGCAGAAGTGGTCTTGTCAATCCACTAAGCAATGGGTGGGACTGGATCATGATTGACAAGCTACAGGATTGAGAATCAGCAATGACAACACTGAGAGTCATGGCCCTGCAACATCTTCCTACCCAATGCATTACAAGCAGATATGGCACACATGAAAGTAGCAACTTAGCTCTAAATTCAGGAGCAGTGTGATGTCATTGCCACCCCATCAAGTAAAGATGCATTAGTAGGACCAAGTGGAATTTGTATGATTTTGCAACAGATAATGACAACATTATTTCCAAACATTACAAAAAGGGTTTCATTTGATAAAGTTCTCCAAGACTAGAGAAGATAGACTGAAATGTGAAAACCTGGGTGTTACAGCTAACCTGGAAGGGATCTGGATTAAAAAAACTTCCCACCTATGAGCAAATTATTTTAAGAAATAAATTCCAGGTTTGCTGGATCACCCAAGTTCTCCAATGATAGTCTATCCTCCCTACTTATGAAAAGCTTTAATAAATCAGGTCCAAAGTATATGACCATTTATAAATAAAATAATAAATAAAATGTATAAAGTTTTAATAACCTTACACGCTGGTATATGAGGTCCCTTTGAAGGTGCACAAACCTAAATATTGGGCTGTAAAACAATCACACAAAATACAATATACCCCTTTTGAAAGTGAATAAAATGTAAAATCCTGCAAAACAACGTGATTTTCTGAAAGATGTGGCCCTTAAAGTTCCTAATATTCATGCAAACAATAACAGATATCTAATCAGAGGCTAACAGAGTGACATTCCTGCAGAGATTGTGCACACATAAATTTGGCCCCAATGATACAAAAGTTGACAATTATTGGGCAATAAAACCCCCCAACATAGCTGAGCTGCCACAGTATATACAAAAGTTTTCCTAAATTGCACAATGTCCAATATTTTTGCAATGCAACTAAACAAATTTATATACATAGGCACAGAAAGTGCTGCGTTAAATCCTCTAGATCAGTGTTTCTCAACCAGGGTTCCTCCAGAAGTTGCTGGGGTTGCTTGGGCAATGAGCAGTTTGAGCCTCTCAGGTCAGTTTAGGTGACCCCAATGATCTTTTTGGCTATCTGTAAGGGTGACATTTTCCCACTGGCCAGCAATGTTAGAGGAATTCTTCATACTGACCACCACACTAATATACTGTGAGCTGTGTATACACTATTGTAGAGGTTCCCTAAAGACCTGATAATTATTTCTAAGGTTCCCACATGTTAAATGTCGAGAAACATTTTTTGTCGAGAAACATTTTTTTTCCTCACGTTTGTTTGTTAGTAGGTTGATTTTCACGTGGAGATATATAAGGCCATTGGAGGCCCTTTCTTCACAAAAAGGAATTGTTATATTTTTTTCTCTTAGAATACTTTGTATGATAAGTGTATTGTGTTTTATTTGTATGATGTGTTTTTGTATAGTATGGTTTTGTAATTTAGTTGTATTTATAAGCAAAATTTATTAAAATTAAATAATCAAAAAAATGTTGAGAAACACTGCTCTAGAATTATAATGGGGTGCAATAGTGTTGAACACGACTCATATCTTGCACATAGCATTCCAACAGAATAACATGAAGAGCAACACAGAAAACATAAACAGCCTATGATGAAGTGTTGCCGCACATATAAAAGCACCTTTCATAAATATACAATACACCAGCAGCCAGATGAATACACAGAAGTGATGCTACATGTTGTACAGCTGGCAGACAGCTTGGCAGAGTGTTGGTGCTCAGTGCCAAGGCAAACTGTTCCATCCATAAAGTAGCTAATTTATAGTGCTAAAGATATGGATGGATCTTATCCAAATTCTGGGATCTGGTTAAAGCCACAGCAAAACACAAAGACAGACAATTTACAAAGGATTCTGTAATACCATACAAGTATTATCATGCAAGGGTGCCAATGGAGACATCACCAGTACTGCTAGAGGAATCAGCCATAATCCAGGGTTCTACTGTATAACCTACGCACTGCAAGACTTAAATGAGCGAAGAAGCCTTCCTTAGAGCAGCATAGTAATGTAATTTGGACAAAAGGCAGATGTTTCTAAGCTGCTAGAAACCTATTTTTTGAATCCCTTTTGTAATCTTTGTGAATGAATAACTTCATTATAAAAGCAGCTAGATAGATCAGGGATGGCCAATTGTAACGATATGTTATGGTTTAATAGTTTGTAAATGTTTAATGTCTGTAGTGTTGGCACAGGTGCGCACATGTAATGATTATCTCTCCCAAAGATAACTTGCTGCTTGCTTCAGCATATTGGGAAGCCATTGTTCTGTCTCAGTTTGCGTATGCCATGCAATACTAGTGGGACCATTAAAGAAGTTGCCTACATTAATCATTTAAACGTTAAACAGCCACAAACAGAATTATTATAATACAATATTAAAATGTATATTCATATAGTTAGATATATTTTTGCATAGATTAAGCAGCTAGTAAATTATGTTCAGCTGACTGATCAGACACAAATTTGTTCCCCTCGTCATACATAGTAATTACATCTAGGAAACAACTTTTCAGCTGTTGTAAATGAACAAATCAAATATATATGTGACCTTGTGTGAAAGCCTCTATAAACAATCTGTAATTATTTATTAACAGTTTGGTGCATTGCCAATTAAGTGATCTGGTTTAATTCAATGCACATCAACGCAGGTCAAGGCATGTGTCTTGACGCAATGCATTGGGATGCCAAAGTCCGAATGGGCCCAATGAGCATTATTATTCAGTCCAAAACATATTAAATTGACTGGGAAAACAAAAATCATCCCGCTTTATAGCTTTTAGCTTGTGTGATATAATTATATACTAGCACATAATATTTATGCAACTCGTATTATATAAGTAATGGGTCTTACCTTCACTTGCGGCACCAATGCCACCTGGGCAGACTAGCGTCAGTGTTACCAGTAGCAGCCAAAAAGCCATTTCTCCGGGAGCTGCATGGAATGGAGAATACAGTTATTTCTGGAGGAAATTATGTAATATAAATGTATCATAACTGTTCAAGTGATCAGTTCTGAACTGAAACCACATTTATATAGCTATTATAGTAAAATTCTATTCCAGGACTGCAGTTCTAGAACCAATAGTTAGATGACTGCATGAATACTTCAGAGCAAATCTGAATTGGTGGCTGTCACTTTTACAATAGAAGGATGCCAATGGTAATGACTACCCAAAACTGATATGAGTTCCAAATGGTTTGAAAGTTTGAGGGTTCCAATAATTTTGAATAATTAAGTGGAGAACTTGACTTACCAATTCTGCCCACCCCAATTCTTGGAGTTTCACTTCTCCTTTAATGGCTATGTTAATGGGGAAAACCAAGGAGAATGGAGATACTACCACAAGATATAAGAAAATGGCATCCACCAAAAGTAGAAATATCAATTTTAAAGGGTACTAAACCTTTTAGGGGATCTTCTACTTACAGCAAGAAAAGGGGAAGGAACTCCCTTGGAGTGCTGATGCTGAATGTTGTCAACGAGTAATTGTTTTTCCTACACCCCACCAATGAGTTACTGTATTTCTGGTTGGAACCCCCATAGGCCAGTATGATAAGCTGCTAAAATGGGCTGCTCCCAGAACTTCATTATTTAATCCTATATAACAATAATTATGCAGGATTTCCTTTGAATGTTGCACTATAGTCCCCTTATTTAGGTTTACTTGCATTATGCAAGTCTAGATCTACAACTTACCTAAAGTCTGACCTCTGAAGCTTACGAGTCAGATTCAATTTAGGTAAAACTAAACAAAGGGGCTTTAATACGTCATGCTGCACATCGTAATTATTCAGTTCTGAATATTCAGATTCTTGTAAAAAATTACTACTGGTTCTCTTTAGGTCTCACATTCAGACCTGGATGAGGCTTTTAAGGGGCAGCAGTAACTGAATCAATTTTCAGAATTCCACAGACTTCACAACTTAAACAAATTAAAATAGCCAATTTTATTATAGTCCTAAACAATGAAACTCCACTAATTGCTGGTGATTTAGTTATTGTTGTGTTCTTTATACATGTAGGCAGGCAAAAATATGGTAAATGTATTCAGATAAGCAAGGAACCATGTCAGACTATTATACTGTTATGTCTATGATTGTTCACCCTGCATGTGGCCCGCACATTAATGAAATGAATATACTGTGCTGTGTAATGCAGAAATGAATTAAAATGAATAATTGCACAATGCTCTGGAGTTCTCTTGAGTTATTTAACTGGGTTCTGGCCACAAAAACAACAACAGATGGAGTTTTCACATACTTTGTGGTTTTCGGAATAAACAGAAGCCAACCTGGCTTGGTTGAAATATTTAGCTTCATATGGTTTTCATTTTATTTCTACACCATGGTGACCCAAGACAGGGCAGTAAATGCTCCATCTTGGGCAGGAAATATACAGCCAATAGATAGAGCCGGAACATACCCTGGATCCCAACCATCCATATACCAATCCATCTGTTACCAACTGTATAAGTTCCACAATGTCCGAGTATGTAGATTCCACATTCTTTGTAGAAACAGAACTCTCTACTCAACATAAGGAGCCCCTGTCCACCAGGTTTACAGACTTCTTACCCTGGGGTATAGAATACTGCCCTAACCATACACCTATATGGCATCCAAATCTAGGTGGGAGTAAATTCAGACTATCCTACACTCTGGCCCTCATCATGTGAAGTTAGGAATGAATTTTAGCTATATTCGTTATGCTCCATAGACCACATTAATTCTGCAAGTTCAGGTCCACACATCTTTGTGGCTGTACTATTCCATGCACAACTTTTTAACAAACTGCAGTCTAAATGCAATTGCATTGGGCCTGATTTGTTAAAGCTCTTCGAGACTGCAGAATATAGACTATTATGGGAGAACCTGGTGATCTAGCTAAAATGGATCTGGTCCGAGACTGAAAACATTTGTCAATTAACCACCTGGATGGTTCATTCCTGTCTGGAATTTTATGTATAAAAGCGGTACATTGTTTTTCATGAAAATTTATCTTACATTGTAGGCCTGTAATTCTTAGGCATAACTCACTGAAATATGTTCAATATTTTATAAATGTAATTAATTTAATAATAAGCTTAAATAAAAAAACAAAAAATCTGCTAAAACAAGGGTACACAAATAAATAAAAAATATTGAAACCCGTAATATAACTGTACAGTATCATGTATAATATATATATTATATTGCCCGTAGCAACGGGGGGGGGGGGGGGGTTTCAAGCAGGAAACAGGGCCAGCAGGTTTTAAGTGCATCAAATGTTTATTTCACTTAACACTATTGGCACACAAAACAGGCAAAATAAAACAAACAGCAAAAAGAAAGCCTGGCCACTTGGCCATTAACTCACGGTTAGTTCCCTTAACTAGCAATCCAGCCCAACCTAGTGTTGGTCAGGACTCTAAGGCCCTTAACCATATATCTTCTGTAACAAAGTCTGTGTCTGTGTCTTTACTCACAGCTCACAGCTCACAGTTCCCAGTTCCCAGTTCCCAGTTCCCAGTTCCCAGCTCACCAGCCAAGACAGAGCCACATGAATAAGCAGGATGGGAGTTTATACCCCCAGCCTAATTTCCAGGATGCATTTCAGGTGAGACAGTTACACCTGATCATACCCAGGCCTCTTTAACTCCCTCATCTGGCCAAGAAGCCACCTTCAGGTTAAAAGGAAAACTAAACAGAAAAATACTCTGCTTATAACCTGTATCTGGCCAAATGTACCTGTCACCCTGGACAAAATCCTGTGATTTATTTGGCCAGCTCTTACAATATAATTATATATATATATATATATATATATACATACAAATATATATATACAAATATTTTGTATTGAATCCAATTCCCTCCAGGTTCCCACGCGCACTGACGTCACCGGAAACTCCCGGGAAACTCGCTGCGCGGCACTCGCTGTGCACTCGGAGGACGTGGCCTGAGGATGGGATCCGACCGCATGGGACCGGGAAGATCCTTATTTTTTATGTTTTTTAGCTACCCTGAGTGTGGCTCGGGGTTACCGCTTTCAGCAGGTTTTTTTACCCTGAGCCACACTCAGGATTATTAGCAAACAATTTGTAAGAAATCCATTCCAAGTTTGCTGGACAACCCAGATTCTCCTATGATAGTCTATCTTTTTCAGTCTTGGAGAGCATTAATTAATCAGGCCCATTAATATAAAGTGCTCAGCCTATGAACTTTAAATTTACTGTACATATTCTTAACAACCAGTAAGACTACGTTCAAACAGATGTTCAGAAATAACAAAAAATGAATGTCCAAAGATTATCAAGTCATTTTAATACATTTAATGCACCCGCAGCATCTGGTTGAGTTTTTTTGTGTCCAATGACATTTCCCTTTGCCAAGTATTCTTCACTTCAAATGAACAAAGAGTCAATGACTTCAATCATGATGCTAGCATACACATCGTTGTTTGTTCATTCCCGGCAGCCGGTTATGCCAGGATTGTACAATAAACTGCACACACTCAGATTACATTGCAGAAATTATTAACAGGTAAATGTGTTTTATTGCAGAAGAGACATCACCTGTCCCTTCTAAAATAAAGGGTCTGCCTGCTCACCATTTTTTATTTTATACATTTAGTTACACTTTAATTATATACTGTATGGATATGGAGGGAAAACAAAATCAGTTACTTTGTAAAACACTCACCAATCACCAATTTAAACATGAGCCTATTAACCTGAACAGCAGGACACATAAATAACAAGCCACAGGGAACTGTGCCGGTGAACCTGGTTAGTAGGAAACTTAAAATCACATTGCAAGTGAACACAATTGTATTTATGGAAAGGAAAAAGGAATTTAAAAATATTTTAGCTTACTAAAAATTTATAGGGTGGGGACAGAGTCTCTTTGATGTATGGAGTATTAATTGTGATCCTTTAAATTCATACCAAAATAGCATTTTCAATGCATCAGCTTTTTTTTTAATGATTTTTTAATCTGCAAGTCAAATGAATTAATAAGAATTAATACGCAGAGAAAAGGATGTGCAGTCATTTGTAAAATAGGAATTCCATATCTCCATGAATCCTCAGAGTGGTTAAAAAATACCCTTAAAATTGAATTTCAGGCAGTCTTTTCAGACGGCTTTGTTTTATAATACATATACAATATATATATGGAGATTGAAAACTACTGTAAATACTGAATAAAAAACAAGGTAAGCATAATATATTCACACAATAACACATTATTTTTTGCACTTACACAAAATCAGAATGGATTGTGTCCAAGTCTTGCCTTTTACAAGTGAACTATAGTTCCACTTTTAACACTTTTGGATTAGACAGGGCATTTTTAGGGACAGGTGATATCTCCTCTACAATAGGTAATCCTACCTGCCTGAACACTCCAGGGAACTACAAGGGTAGTTCAGCTTTGGCTGCCAGGATAGCCTGCAATCTTGGCCTCCCCTGTGCTTGCCAGGCCAAATGAACACCAGCATGGCTTTGTGAGAGTTACGTCATCCCAGTTTGGCCAATCAAGTTGGCCAAGGATCATATCTAGGAGGAAATAAAGGAACAAGATGCCATGCAATGGAACAGGCAATGGGTTTATTCTGCCCAAACTTGTAGTAGAAAAACTTTAAAAAAACTGTTTTGCTTTTGAAAATGCAACATTTGCACTCTGAGTCATTGACCTGGAAAGGTTTGCTTAGCATAGTTCTAGCTTCTTCTTCATCTTATTACTTTACTTGCTGCATGCTTTTTCTGGGCCAGTGATAAAGCAAGCAGCATTTATAGTATAGACTCTATACTAGAGCAATAGCAGGCTCTGATTTCTCTCCGTGCAGGCTTTCACAATTTTTATTGTGCTTCCCCATATATAGAAATAGAAAATCGATCTGTACGTTGCTTGCATTGCTGTGGACAGTGTAATTGTGTTAATCAGTCATTGTTAATGTTTTGCAGAGCTTCCTGTTCTTCCAGATACAGAGCTTGGATATTTTAGGCAAAGACTGCATTGAAATACAGACTGTGAGAATAGTGTTTATATTAGAACTCAGCTGGTCTCCACATTTCTGACATTTTTAAGGGTAACAATCTGATATGTGTACAGAACAAAAACAAAAACATAGGTATACATTTATAAAGCAGTGAATCTGACATACACTGAAGCATTTCCTGGTGAAGAATCTTCCAGGTCCATGTGTTTCAATGGCAGTAATTGATTTTCCACAGGTAATGCTTCAGTGAATGTTAGATTTACTGCTTTATAAACAGACCCCATAGTGTTTTTATAAAACATATAAAAAATACACACTTACCCTTCCCTTCCATGTAGCAGCAAAGTCCTATACTCTTCAGAAGCCTACATGCTTTCCCTTTTTTTCCACACTGCTATTTTTATTACTGGGAGTTTCTTCCTTCCCTTCTGTTTTGGCCTGCAGTGCGCAAAGTGTCCCATTATGGATAATGCTTTCGGCTCTTACAACTATCTGCCAATAGGAATGTATCCTGCAGTACCTTACCAACCACTGTAAGCGCTGTTGACAAGATATACTGTACAACATGCAGCATTGTCATTGGGTGACTATTCTCAGGGGCAGTAGCATCCCTTTCAGTATTTCTAGGGATCGGGGCTTTACTGAGGCAGTGCAATCAGATGTACGTGCAGCCAAATAACCATAATGGACAAAAAGGTGCATATGAACTACTTTTCTCTGACGTGGCACCTTCCAAGAAACATAGTGCATTATTATACAATGTGGTGCTCTGAAATGCAGCTGTGTTGGTTAATGCATTGGAGTAGCAATAAATGGTTTTCTCCTATTGCTCATTAATAGTTTTAGCCCAAAATCTAATTTTTTAGCATAATAATCAGTCAAGGACCCAAACATATATCAAAAATGGTCCGGACTAATCATATAAAGATGTTACAAGCAGGAAGTGACATAATTACCTTCTATCTCATTAAAGAAGAGTTTTTTTTCCAAAGGGCCACCTAAACCAGTGTGGGCTGTGGACACATAATGGCCCTGATTTACTAATGTTCTCCAAGACTGGTGAGAATACACTTTCACCAGTGAAGCTGGGTGATCCAACAAACCTGGGATGGATCTGGTCCAGGATTCAAAGCATTTGCTAGCAAATAGCAAATGACATTGAAGAAATCCATTCCAGGTTTGCTTGATCACCTAGCTTCACTGGTGAAAGTGTATTCTCTTGGAGAGCTTTAATAAATCAGACCCAATGGCTTGAAAACCAATCAATAAAATCTCATATAACTTTAACATGCTGAGGTCATTTGGAAATTTAGATTATGATGCTAGGAGCATCACTTTCTTTGCAGTGTCTAAAGCTCAAGGAACCCTTAAAATAAATTTTAGGTGTTTGGGAATGCCGGCTATATTTAATTAATGGTAAAAATGCTATTTGCATTGGTTTCCAGTGGAAATAATGTCCCCCCCTACATTATTAGTCAGAATGACAACTTACTGACCACTAAAAAAGTATATGGTTTTATGCAGTTGGCTCTGCCCAGTGGTGTTGTCCCTGAGACTCAAAGAACCCTTGGGAGTTTCTGGAGGAACACTACGGGTCTATGGAACCTTGGTTGAGAATGGCTGATCTTTACCTTCCCTAAGCTTTTGTTCTTTAGGAATGTATACTGCATGGAGAGTGCACCATCCAGCAAACCTCCTGGCATATTTTTACCATGCCAAGAATAAAGAATAATGTAACTTCTGTGCAAATGTGTCCAATCCATCCTTTCTCTAACTGGGGCTTAAAAAACATATTAACAAAAATATGAATAGGCAAATAACATCAAGCTGAGGACAAGGAATATATACATCTATACCTAATCCAAAAATCTCTGTCTACTAGCTATACACAAACAGCCCCAAATACAAGATTTTCAATAACACATATGATTATAAATACCAGATCACATTTTTAACCAGAGCTATGGTGTCAGAATTGGAAGCAGCTATTGTGTGCTTGGAGATGAGGTTGGGAAAAATATATCAACTTCAATTTCATGTCCCTGTTTGCTCGTTAAAAAAATGAGCTGTAGCCCATACCTAGTTTTAGTCTTGCCGATAAGTCTACCAAAGGATCGTCAATGCATTACCATTTTTAAAAAAGCATGGTTTGGAACACATATAACAAATACTTTTTTTTACTATGTCTTGCATTTTTACTATGCCTGTCAATGCAGTAAGAAGGCAAACAATTTAAATAAGGTAGATTGAAGTTGGGAGTATAAAGAACTGCGTCAAATACTAATACTAAATACTAAACCAAATTCCATCAAAATCTTTGGTTTTAGTTTATAGAGGAATGTTATTTTGGTCTGTGACTTCATTAGGAAGGCAATCCCTGGATAGCAGCTGTAAAAACTCCAAGAAACTTTCACTTTACCGTCCTTCAATCTTACTCCCATTGGCTGATCACATTTAATAGGAAAAAAAATGTTTCATCTAGTCAAGAAAGATTGAATATTGTTAGGTATTAAGAAACATTGAGCACAAACATTTAGGGTAAAGTAGGTTTTTTATAAAGAGATTTCACAGCTGCTAACTAGAAGAGGATGTGAAAATCTTATGGCAAACTATGCATAGGTATTGTTGTAATATCAAGAGGAATACCATAGTGAGCTTTAAAGCCTGACTCTTGTTAGGGAGGCTTCTATAAACTACAAGAATCCCAATAATTTATGATGATTATTATTAATGTGTTCTGAAGTTTTATATACCCCAACTCAGTAACTAGACATTAAAACACTAATCAGACCACTGACTATCTCATATCTGCTGCTCAGCTTTGTTCTTCTTCCAGCATGCTCCTTTTGCTCCTTGTGTTGTCCACCACCCTCTCCTTTCCAGATCTGCTATAAAATTAATGCAAGGTCAATACCAAGGTAAATTTAGACACCTACAATGCCTGTATTTTCTAAATGCATTTGTTGATTTATGATTGATTACAGAGCTGAAATCATTATTATCTTTTATATGTTGCCTGGAGTCTAACAGCAGCGTTGTCAAATCCTCATCTACAGCCAAGTGACGGAGCGATGCAAGAACAATAATACAATGATAAGTCAATAAACAGTATCTGCTCATTTTGATCTCTCTCTCTATTTCATTTTTTTCTTGTGCATGTAGCAAAGCATGATCGGCTACCAGTGTGACCCTTCTGAGTGTTTCTGTGCTACTGTAGATGAGTGGCTGATATCCATAGTCATGTATTTTTGCTAACCTTCTTTTTATCAGTAATATACAAGTAGAATAAAGTAAATTGCCTAGACAAAAGAAAAAAGTCACACAATCTTATAATTTGTTGGACGCTTTGCCTATGGCACACTTTCGCCATGGTCTTGATAAGTTTACATAAAGTTGCAACATTTTCTGAGTTGCATTCTTTTTTCACCAATATCTTGTATTGATGATCGGAGAGTCGGAGTGCTGTGTAAAGTCTTCTCCAACCAATTATAAAGTATGTTAATGATCTGGGGTGGCCAATCCATGTGGGAAAATGTTGTCTTATGCTCCCTAAACCACTCTTTCACAACTTGAGCCCAATGAATCATGGCTTTGAATATGTCGGTGCCATCAGTATATTCAGGTAGTCAGCTGATCTAATTTTTTGGCAACATAATAGTGCACAACCTAGACCTGACCAACTGAAGCACCCCCAGATTATAACACTGCCCCCACAGACACCCCACATCATAACACTGCCCCCACAGACACCCCACATCATAACACTGCCCCCACACACACCCCAAGTCATAACGCTGACCCCACAGACACACCACATCATAACACTGCCCCCACACACACCTCAAGTCATAATGCTGACCCCACAGACACCCACATCATAACACTGCCCCCACACACACCCCAAGTCATAACACTGCCCCCACACACACCTCAAGTCATAATGCTGACCCCACAGACACCCACATCATAACACTGCCCCCACACACACCCCAAGTCATAACGCTGACCCCACAGACACCCCAGATCATAACATAGCTCTCACGCACACCCCAAATCATAATGCTGCCTTCCCAGACACTCCAGATCATAACATTGCCCCCACAGACACCCCAAATCATAACATAGCTCTCACGCACACCCCAAATCATAATGCTGCCCTCCCAGACACAGACACCCCAGATCATAACACAGCCCCCACAGGCACCCCAGATCATAACACTGCACCCACAAGCTCAGGAAGCATCTAGGTAGGCAATATATGAACACTTACCATATAACGCAGGAATAGCTCTTCACCACTATTGAAACTCTTAGTCTTAAGGTTAATTGCTTGTACTGATTATTTTGATTTGGCTACATGGGAGATGTAATATGTTGGTGTGACTATGTCATCCTAAGTATCTGCACCTTAAATTGTATCTGCCTGAAGTGCAGGTTTTAATTAATTTAGATTATTATTAGTTATCTTTACTGGCTTGTAGAGCAGTTCTATAAAAATAATTAAAAGCAGACCTCATATGTTGCTGTCCCAAGCACAGACTGATGTGACATTTTTTACATTTCCAAAGACTTAACATCAACCAGATTTTTTTAATGACTCTTCTATCATGTTTCCCAATTGCTCAGATATAATAATATTCAACCTCACGAAAGGAACATCAAGGATCACGTTGACAACCTTGGTTGCCACAGAGGTGCCAATATTATTATTTTTATTCTGCAGGCTAGAAGTTGTTTTTTAGCCTGAAGGATAAGGAATAAAGTGTGAATCTCACTTGACTAATGAGCGGACCCATGATGGGTGGGAGGTGATTAAGCCATGAGAAGGTCTAACATATAGATCCCTTTCACCAAACATGATTATCCTCTAATGTCCGCTGGGTCTCATAAATTATTATCGCGGCTTGGGAAGTGTTTCACTAATGACAAGATCTGTGGGGCCATGTTGTTTTCCTCAAGAAGGATTCTGGGAATCATTCTCTTCTGCACACATTTCCTTCATTAGAAGCAGTTATTGTTAGATATATATTATAACCTCTCTCACCTCAATTTACAACATCCTGTTATGTTGGCTTCATATCTAATAGTATTTTGTTTCACTGCCATTTGTTACTGCAGATATAAAGATAAACCTTCTATACTGGGGAATCTTAGCAAGGAGAAACACTTCTCATTAAATCATAATTTTGTATTTTTCTAAAATCAGAACATATAGATCAGCATTTCTCTACCAGGGTTCCTCCAGAGGTTGCTAAGGGTTCCTTGAGCAATAAGCAGTCTCAGGTCAGTTTATAAGAAACCATAGATCTCATGGCCAGCAATGTAAAAGCATTCTTCCTACTGACCAACACACTAATGTACTGTGAGCTGTGGATGTGGTAATTAGGGGGGGGGGGGGTTCCCCGAAGACCTGAAAGTGATTTCAAGGGTTCCCCCATGTTAAAAAAGTGAAAAAAAACAAAAGACCTGTGACCAATATACATACATTAACACTGGAAACATCTTAATTCTCGACCACCACAGTTCAAAAAGCAGAGGATTGGAGCTATACAGAACATACAAAGGACTTCCAAAGTTTTCCTTAAGTCCTGACAATTTAAAGGATGTCTCCATGTTTCATGGTTTTGTTCCATGTCTTTCCTTTATCTCCCCAGGGAAAAACCATGAATCATATGACAATATTCTGGTAGTCAGTTCTTCCAGGGAGCTCATATGCAAAATAACCATTCACAAATCGACCTAAAATGTCCAATTCAATTGACTTGGATGTTGATATTGACTGAAGATCGAAATGCAATTTACTAAACCACAACACATTCAATTGATGAACAAGCCAAAAGGTAAAAAGTGTGCAGGCATGAGATCAGGCGACATAGCTGGGAATAAAAAGAGTTCTGACATCACTGTACATGCGTGAGCTTGACATTTATTTTACCCCAATGAAGAAAAAAGAGCCCGGAGCCTCCTCGGATGTGTGATGTGTTTATCCCAGGAGGCTCTGTGCTATTCTGCCGTGGTGATCAAGACAGAAGGGGGGGGGGGGGTTAACCTTTTTTTTAAGGGTTTAAACCCGCTACCCCAAAAAATCAATGAATGATTTCCGACTAATCTTCCAAGTGACCTCTGGAAACATTTTGCCACCATACACTGTAATAATGTATATGAACTCCCTTTTAATATTAGTACTATGGCATTACAGAATGATCCTGTTGCACGGCCATATACCAAATTATATTGCATTCATGATGCCCCATGAAGATGTCTACATAAGTGACAAATAATACCAACTGTTATTAACACTAATTAATTGGCCACCTACCGGCTGTTATTAACACTAATTAATTGGCCGCCTTGTTTTCCAATGTCTAATTTACCATTTACAAAGGGTGGTGCTGGTTTTCTGAACTAGGCTACTAAGATACAATGTTGGACAAAAAATTGAAGCGCTGAGATTAATTAAAACCAGTCATCTAGAGAGAAAAAAAATAAAGTGTCATTCTTACTCTTGCAGCTATGCAGACATTCAGCTCATTCCTCAGTCTTACAAATGGCTGCACGCTAAATGACCCTTAGCGTCTTCAATGGTTCTTTTGATATCCAACCTTGTATGTTACAACCACAGGACACAGATACTATGCTGATTTTGAATTATCAGGATTTTTTTCTTTTTGCCTGATTGACAAATTACTTTAACTACACAAAGAAAGAAAAGCATGGTATTAAACAAATTATTTTCCCAAGCATGTGCCAAAGTAATAAATAGGCCAATTAAATGCTACTTTACAAGATTAAACCGAAATCTTATTACATCAAGTACAGGCAGCGAATGATTGAGATTCTAGAGACTGGGATAATGAGGCACAGGATTTAACTAAACCAATACTAAAGGAAGTGTGTAGGGGATAGTAGGATTTATCAAGAATGTTTGGATGTAATGTTGGCTTGATCCTGCCCAAATTTTACCAACAAGGCAGCTGGTCAGAGAACCTACAGCAATAGTCATAGAAGAGATGGAGAGAAAATATATATATATCTACATTTATATATATTTCCTTGGATATGCTAGTACCTATGCTAAGTGGCTGGTTGCAGGGCTATGCTGGCATTTTTAGTGATTTTCTAGTGGCATGGTTGTTGGCACTAATTTGGCTGATCTGAGTATATACCGGTAAAAAAAAAAACTTGTGATCTGCTGGGATTTTCACAAAAACATCTCCAGAGCGTACACAGAATGAACTGAAAAATGGAAATATCCAGTGAGCAGAGAGCAACAATCCCCCTTTGCTTCCAGACGTCAGAAGAGAATGGCCGGACTGGTTTGAGCTAATAGAAAGCCTACAGTAACTCGAATAACCATTCATTACAATTGAGGCATGGATTAGAGCATCTCTGAATTCAAAATATTTCTAACATTTAGGCAGATGGGCTACCACACCAGGTGCCAATCCTGTTGGCTAAGAACAGGCACCTGAGGCTGCATGGTTGCATGGTCTCAACAAAACTCAAATGGCCTCCACTTCTCAAAGATGCAATTTGATTAAGATATTGGATTTCTTGTCTATCTTGCCTATATAAACTAATATGATATTTTTTGTTTTTTATAATTACTTACTGTGTTCACCTTGTAGTACAATTACGATCTCCCTAATACCCCTGAGAAAGCCTAAAATGTGAAACGTGTTGGGATCATAGACCTCCCTCATAAAACCCTTTATTTCAGACTAAACTAGGAGTTATCTGTCTAGCAAGACTAGTGATCTTATTCACATAATATATGTGAATTGGTACCATACCAGTGCTACCATTTTTTTAATGGTTGCACTAGTTTTATACATTACCATGCTTTACCTTAAATCAAAATGTAATCCTATGAATGATCTTCTTCATAAAAGAGTAATTATGGCCCTTCTATCTATTCTATCACTTTTACAACTTATGCCGCCATAGTCACCAGATCTCAATCCAATACAGTATCTTTAGGATGTGGCAGAACGGGAGAATCACGTCATTGATGTGCAGCTGACAAATCTGCAGCAAAAGGGTGAAGCTATCATGTCGATATGGACCGAAATCCCTGAGCAATATTTCCAGCCATTTGTAGCATTTATGTCATGAAAAATAATGGCAGTTCTGAAGACATAACAGGGTCCAACCTGGTACTAGCAAGGTGGATTCAATAAAGTGCCCATGAGTGTATTTCATCTGTTTGCCCATTGCTCAACTTTAAAGATCTATGGCTTGGGGTATTTGTTCTCTTCTCACCTCCAGTACAATGCTCACATTCTGAGCTGTTTATTCCTTGAGTCATTTAAAAACACATGGGATCCTTGACTTCTGCCTTTTCTGATTTCTACTCATCCAGCTTAGTGAAACTGACAGCTGTGTCTAGCAATCAATATAAATTCAATATGTTGCAGGATAAAGTACAGAGAAGCCTAAAAACTATATAAAACACAGTCCGAAAACTGGTAATGGAATAAAACATTTCAGCTCTTTCCTAAACGAAGGGGAAAAAGAATTACAAATCTCATTACCAACTGAGCAAGATAAACAAGTTAATTCCAATCTTCTGAAAGCAGCTAAAGACGACAAGACTCGGAATTTATCATAACCAGATGGTATTTAACTCGGGCAGTATGAATAATTACAAATTTCCCAAATACTTGCTGGAGGTGCCTATGGAGACCTGGCACAACACTTTATATGTGTGTCAAAAAAATCCATTTTTTTTGGAGTGATTGTACTTTCCATGTAAATAATATTACTGGATGAATAAAAAGCATATGAAGATCCTTTTATTACACTTAGATACGAAAAAAAGGAAACAAGTTTTTATCAGTTAACTAACAAATATCAGAAGTCTCTGTACTACTGAACATACAACAATATACAACAAGTGACAATATAAAACTGGAAGATCATATTGGGAACACAAATGTTATGTATTTTGAAAAAGTTGACCTTTGGGTAAATTGAAATTTAAATAATCCCGTTACAAATCAGCCGTAATAATCTTTTTAGAATTGAGCTTCTACTAAAACTTTTATATTATTTTTTTTACAAAGTATCTGTAACAGAAGCAGTGTACCATATACTTTATTATTCATACTATTGAAACGCTTTATATTATTTCCTGCTTGATCTGGGATAATACAGATATACTAATGGGGTAATAATATTATTTTCTTGTATTTAATTTACCATATTACACAGGTTCATTGTCATGTCACTAAGGGCAGGTTTGAACCCGTAGTGCAAGTTTTCCTATGCAGCTCACAGTGGTTTGCACCTTGCCAATTGCTCAGCAGCCTTAAAGAACCTGCACTTGCACATTTAACATTGGATAGCAGTAAGTTGTAACTGAACAGTTCACTGCTACCCCGATTCATTCTCTAGTGAGCAGCTGTGAGTAGACGCTATATGTAGCATCTCCACCATGTAACCGCAACGCAACCTCATGATTAATATGAACATCATCAGTCTAGCTGTCCCCCTGGGGAACTCACAGTATAATGTCCTTATCATAGGCATAAGTCATTTTCACATTGTAAGGCCAGTTTTGGGGGGAAACTAAAATACCTATCAGTATATGTTTGGGATGCAGGAGGAAATCAGAATACACAAGAGATACTAATGTAAATACAGGTGACCATTCAAACTTCATGCAGGTAATGTCCTGGCCAAGAAATAAAATCAAAACCCTGCAAGGCTATGTAATTAGTAAGTCAAACCTGCACTTAAAGTGGAGCTAAATGATTAAAAACGATAAAAAAATTGCAATGAGGCATGTCCTTTTTTTTTTTTTTTTTTGCAAGGGACAAGTGGCATCTTTTCTGCAATAAAATAAACTTACCTAACAAATTATTTTAATGCACGCTTCTCACTCCAGCATGGAAGCCACCATCTTTCTCCAACTATTGAATGTTGAATCTTCAGTTATGGTGATTGGCCAGACCAGAATGTTCATTCAGCCGGCATATCCTGGAATCCTGAGCTGCATATGAGGCTCAGTATATTTAGAAAATATTATTGCAAATAGGCATGTAAATGTGTTTTATTGCGGAAGGGACAAGGAAAAAGTGAAGCTACAATGATTTCCATTATTCAGTGCAAATGTTTTGACTAATTTTTTTTGCAGGCGATTTGGTTTTTTATTTTTTTATTTTTGTTTTGTTTTTGCAAATTTTACTTAGCTTCACCTCAAGTGGTGCTCTAAGTGGTCTAAGTGAACATTTGAAAATCAACCCCACTATTTAAATATAAAGATATATGTTGTTTTACATGCTATCTGTATTTACTGATACAATATAACTTTTTTTCATACATTTTCATATGTATATATATATATGGTGTACATTTGAAAGAGACGTTTGATCTTTCTTTGCTCCTCTTCTATATATGTAGTTTTTTTTAAAATTTGTTAAATGAATAATATAAAGTAGAATGCACTGCAATAAGAATCAAGTCTGTATAATAGAAGTACACATGGATATATTTCTGCTCCATACAAGCTATATTTATTTCCAACAAAATCCAACCCACATTCCTCTCTCCTTGCCTCATGGTAGTATTTACTGCAGCACAAAAGACATTTTTCAATTCTTACATAAGGCGATGTTCTCTGCCCAGTAATAAATGCTACTCCATATTTCTGCTTCAAATTTCCCAATATCATACACTGTTGTTTCAATAAAGAATTATTCTTCACGAATAAGTGGAAAATATCTCCTACCCCATTATCACCCATTATCTAAATATTTCAATAAATTTTGAAGGGTACCTCAAACTGCGGAAAATACAAAAAAAATTTTATATTCAAAGCTGATTTGTGATTTAGTGATAAAATACAATTCAGTACAAAGATATTTGCATTGACTAACTTTGCAGCACTATCACCATCATTAATGTCAATATTCTAGAGCAGCAATATTCTAATGTCAATATTCTAGAAAGATGATCGGTTGTTGCTGCTCCCGAACCTTGTTGACCATGCTTGCTACAACCCCTTGTTCTTTTACCGTGTTTCCCCGAAAATAAGACAAGGTCTTATTCATTTTACCTCCAAAAATTGCATTTGGGCCTTTTTTTCAGGGGATGTCTTATTTTTCTCAAATATCTATATTTATTCATGTAAAAAAATCTACAGAACTTTCCCACACATGTGAACACACATACCGTAATGTGGGGGTACTATAATATGTGAGGAATGCATTCTTCTTATGTGTGCCCCCACATATATAGTGCCCCCACACAATACAAACCATGCCCCCATATGTGAAGATACATACGATACTTAAATGTGGGGGCACTATATTATGTGGGGTATGCATTGTCCCCATGTGTGCCCCCACATATATAGTGCCCCCACACAATACAAAGCACCATTTGCCTCCCTAACATTTACAATATTTCCCCAAAAATCATTGGTGTCAGTGGGGTCAGCATTTGGTTAAAAAAAAAGTACTTACCACTACTGATACCGTACTCTGATCCTGCGGTGTGCTTCCCGGGTGCTTCTGTTCTCTTCTCTTGGTATCCTTCGCTGCTGGGTACCACGTGACCACACTCTCCGAAGTCTGCTGCAACGGCTGCTTTGTTGAACAAAAAAGCTGCCGATAGGGCTTATTTTCGGGGTGGGGCTTAAATTTTCTCCTTGCATGATTAGCAAGCTAGGGTTTTTTTGGGGGGTAGGTCTAATTTTCCGGGAAACACGGTAGTAAGGATGTGCGGATGATCAAAATATGGTCTGATGGCCAGATATCATTTGGTACTTGGAGAGGAAGAGGTGAACCCTAGGGTTCCTCCGGAGGTTGTTAGGGGTTTCATGAGCAATTAGCAATTTACGACTCTCAGGTCAGTTTAGCTGACACCAATGATCTGTAGGGCTGGTATTTTCCCACTGGCCAGCAATGTTAGAGACATTATCCCACAGACCACTACACTAACATATTGTGAGCTGTGAATATAGTAATTATAGAAGTGGTTCTCTGAAGACCTGAAAGCTTTTTCAAGGGGTTCCCCATGTTAAAAAGGTAAAAAAAAATCACTGTCTTTTTAAACCTTTTTGGGAGCACTTCAGAGAACACCTGCCTAAACCAAGTTACTGGAAGTCAATGGGTATAAAGCCAATAAAATTGGGGGCCAGTGGAATCCCCAACCCTACAGGGATCATCACCTTTGAAAAAAATTAAAAATATCACACCAGTCATGCAGCCAGCTCGATTAAGTGGTGTTGGACCCAGAGCTATGAAGGCATAATCAATGGGAGGTCAATCAGCTACAGTTCGAAAAACTTTGGGCAACCTTTGGAGGAACCCTGACTGAGAATAGCTGCTCAAGGCATTTTAGAAGCCACTGCTAATTCATAGACTAACTAACACCCTGTAAATCTAGAGAGGAATGACAGCCATGTTAGGCTGCTCCTGTGTAGAATGCTATTCTGGAGGCAAAACATTTTAGGAACACCACCTTTATGGATAAGGAACATAGTGGCTATGTTTTAACTACAAATTTTGGTATTCTAGACCAGTCTAGGATAAATGATAAATGTCTTCAAAGATCAAATGCATGAGACTACATTAAATGAAACAGGAAAATGGTAAACAATTTCTCACGTAAAATAATAAATAAAACATATTGTAAAATTACAGTATAAATTGAAAATGTTGCCACCGCACACAGTATATATCTCACAGATTTTAGAAACCCAAGTAATGTATTCTTACATAATATTTGTGTACAATATAATCAATATTAGCTTGTCACAGAGAAGGTTCTATTGGTCTTTGGACATTAAAAGCCTAAAACTGATATTTATAGAACTGAGCTTCCTGAGCATCAATGTAATATTTAGGATAACACTTTGAATGCCAACCATGAATTATTAACATTCATTATTAAGGCAACAGTATGTGCACAACATTTGTATATAAAGTATATAAGTTATATAAATTATTTGAGATTTTTGTATTGAAAAATTCTGGTATACCTAAATTATCTAATTCTTATATTATCCAAAAAAGGCAAGAACTCTTATAAAGGGTGTTCTATTTTCTTTGACAATAGAAAAATGGTACTGAGCCAGAAACATTCTACCATAAAGGTAGTAATAAAACGCTATCTGCATGGAGTTTTATGTTCTCCTGTGTTTGCATGAGTTTTCTCCCAAATCCAAAGAAAACATACTTGTAGGTATATTGGCCTTAGTCAACGGTAGGGACTGTGAGCTCCTTAAAGGGACAGGTCAAGAATAATATGTTGACTTTATAAAAAAACCATGTTGATGATATTTATCTCCCCAACTGGGGTACATAAAGGGCAAATAAAACCTCACAGAAAACATCCCAGCACTACTTAGAACCCCAACTTAGCCCACTGTGTAAACTGCAAACTTAACTTTTTTTTAATGTCGAAGACATTTTTGATAAAATAAAACAAAGTAAAGATAGAAATAAACAATAAAAACTGAAAAAAAGGACTCACAGCATGAAAGACTCACAAGTTTCACTTTTCTGATTGACTAACAGCTTACATGAAACCTTATTTGAGATATAATGATTTTCCAATTAGCATCCAATACCATAACTGTGAATTACCACAACTGGACTCTAAATCTGGAAGGGCAAAATACAGCTCCTATGCTGCCATGTAAATCAGCGGTAATAAGGGCATAACTAAAGCCACAGCAGTATATTTAAAATATAAGTCATCCCTGTGAGCTATTACTGGGCCAGTCAATACAGGTAAAAAATAGCTTTATTCATTTACATAGTGTATAGAAACAAACATTTAACACTGTAGACACATAAAAGATTGACTGTGAATAGATATATATGCACTCAAATTGCTAAATACAGATACAGAGTCTGTTAGAGGTACCTAAAATACAACTGAGAACAGGTCTAGGGTACTCTTAGCAAGGTGGACAAAAGGCAAAAAATGACTTCTATGCAAAAGTAACGCGTTTCGCAGAGAATCTATCTCCTCAGACTAAATGTAGCCTATATCTTCTATATTTATTAAATAAACAAAGAATTAATTTGAATCATAATATTGATATTTCATAAAGCATGCAAAAAACAAACAAAACTTCCTAAGTGTGTCTTAGGAGTATAAAACCACGGCAAACCCCACAATTTCTTGGGGGACCAGAGCAAAAGGTAACCAGAAATGCCTGGCTACATGGTACTTGCTCCAGGTAGAAGTAGCATTTGCAAAATCCATAGGAACAAAATCATTCTATAGCTTTAGGAGCTTGTATATATTCCCTGTATATATTTATTGTACAATTAGTACAGAGCAGCTCCGTTTCAGATTTCTATCCCTTTAAAAATTCCATTTTATATACATAATTTATTATATTATTATTATTATTTATATTAAATATATATATATATATATATATTTTATATATATATATATATATATGTATATATATGATATTTCTATGTAATATTTATATTTATATTACATTCACAGAGGACAGGTTAAAGAAAATTAATTAAATAATAAGCTATCATTTCAAGAGCATAACACCATCAATACCAGAACACATATCCCCTTACCTGCCTTAATTAGTAGCAGATCTCAGAACATGACTTCGTCTGAGTATTTAGATCCCTGTACACGTTGATAACTTGATGTTTTCAAAGCTGGCTTCTTAAAAATTCCAGTCCAAATTTATTGCAAAGACCTGAGCTAAGTCCTCCGAGATCAGAAAACACACTGAACAAATAAACTATTTTAATGGTTAAGACAACAAGAAGTGCCTTGAAGATATAAAAAAAATCCATAAAGAAAATAAAACCTGTGAATGTAAAGTCAGTTCCAGTCCAAGAATCACACAGCGGTATGTTCCCTAGACACACGGTATCTCTCTGTGTGCCGTGTTCTGTCTTCTATCCCATGTTCTAAAGAGCAATGATTTAACCAAACAGTGTGTGCCCCTTGGCCTCTGTGAGCAAATACTGTCACTTGATAATGGCTCCATTTTAAGGCTTTCTATGCCATGTGTATTTAAATGGCCAATGTTTTTTAGCAGCAGCACCGGTTTCCCTCCTACACCAAGATAAATAAAGGAACTGTTTTATAAAGGTCAGAATAGTTATTTCGATATTTTTGTTTTTCCTCTTCAACATTTTGTTCAAGATATTTATGATGCCGTTTGTTACAGCAGAGAAAATAATTCAGCTAGATTTATATCATGAACAAAAAGGTCAATTATGAAAAATATTTTCTATTTGTTCATCTAAATAATAAAGCAAATGTAATACTAAATGGGAATATAGTGGATTCTTTTCAATTTGTGATATTTTTTTTGATCAGTTGATCAATATGTCTGCTTTTTGAAATGTTTCACTTAATTTTAACAAATCTCCCAATCTATCTCGAATGATAATAAACTTTAGAAAAATGCATCTGGTATTTAGGATGGATGTCTTCCAGTGTAATGTTTCCTACTGCCATCTTTTATTTATCAGACAGCATGTAGGGGGCAGTAGGATGACTAGTGTCTGAAAATGACAAAGATATCAGTCTAGACTATTCTCTGTCTGATTTGCTCACACCGGTAACACACCTCCAGTATAGCTGCCAGCTGTCCATATTTCCACATACAACCTTAGGTGTAAAGACCTTGTCTAAACTGCTTTTATAAATGTTGTATAACACTTAGATGCAGGCAAATATATATATATATATATATATATATATATTTATATACGTATATATATATAAAAAAAATATATATATATACATATATATATATATATAAATATAAATATATATATATATATATATATATAAATATGGATACACACTGTATATAGTAGTTATCACCTTGTATTTAGGAAACATACTGGCAACAAGTCCAATTTTTACAAACCAGGCTGGTAAAATCCTGGCCAACCCTACACACATAAGAGCTGTTCTGCAGGATTTGTAATTCTGTCTTGAGATCCAGACATCCCCGCCAGACAGCACTGTTGCCCTTTCTGACAGCTATCTGCTAAATAAACTTCAGATGAGGAAAGGAGCCATGTCTAAGATCCTGTCCAATCGGTGACTTATATCCGGAACTTTCCAAATTGGAGCAGAAGATGGACTGAACATGGACAGAATATTTGTGTTCAAGTATTTGCTGTGCAAATTCTTAACACAGGGCAAGTAAGTTTTTTTTTAAAAAAAAGTCCATACTGACCTCTGTAGCTATGGGCACTGTGGAGCGATTAATCTTTAACCTCCTGGGCAGTAAACCCGAGTGTGGCTCGGTAGAAAAAAGAAGCTGAGAGCGGTAACCCTGAGTCACACTCGGGGTAGCTAAACGTATAGGAAATATTAATAAATCGAGTCTTACCTGATCCGCCAGCGTCCTTCGCGTCTACTTTCTTCCCCTGGCTGGCGTTCTCTGCATTCGATGAGTCACCGGGGAGTTCCTGGTGACGGTGCGTGACGACGTTTCGTTTGGGGCAGGGCAGGAAATTCAAATCTATTTGTATTGCATTCAATACAAAATAACTGTACTGAATGCAATACACTGGATTTATATGTCTAAAAGCAGTACATTGTCTTTCATGAACATTTATTTTACAGTATAATAAAATAGTACATTATTTATTTATTTAAAAAAAATTAAAATATAAAAAAAAAATTTTAATTTATTATTTGACATGATTTTGTGTTTTAAACTTTTTTATACTCTATATACTCTAATACTAATATATTGTAAAATAAATTTTCATGAAAAACAATGTACCGCTTTTAGACAAAACTGGACAGAAATGAACCGTTTAGGAGGTTAAAGCTTAATTCCACAAAAGCAAACATAAAAAAATTTGCGGTGGGGCTATCTCTGTTCTGCATGAGTCAAATACCTGGGGTAACATAACAAGTATTTTAACTTCACGTATTTACTCCCGCCTGCGGGCCAATTCTCCCGGTGCCTCCTCTAAGCCACTCCAAGGTACTGTTGTGGGCACTGATGTTATACCCTGCAATGCAAGGCACACAAGGTTGCTGGGAGCCCCCCCACAGCCAGAAGCGGTTAGATGACAGCTAAAGGGGGAACATTGGTAAGGTAAGTTAAGGGTTGGATGGGGGGGTTGGCAGGACCTTTGAGTGACATCTGCGTATTTAGCAATTTGCCCGGTTTATAATTTTAAACATGTATTTCTTCATTTTGTCCTTTGGAGGTCTCTTTAACGTCAGCAAGAAAATCACATAAATAACCCAGGCCCGATTCTCCATGATTGCTGGAAGAACCCTGTGAATATCAGAACTAGAACTGTTATCTCAAAGCTCCAAGCTTCCTGAAAGTCTACTAATGTCGCTCAGTCAGGAAACACGGCAGAGCTTTGGAATGCTGAGCGAGGTAGAAAGACTTTGAAATATAAACCAACAGAGAGAAACACAAATCGCCGTAAATTCAGGCTTAAACGTGTTGTGATGGCAAAACAAACATAAAGGGAAAATCATAACTTCTAAAGAAATCTGCGTTTTGTATAATGATCTTGTTTCCAAGTCTGATGGAGAACTTCCTGGTATTAAGGTTAATCCTTCTTAACACAATCACCAAATGTCATTTACAGTCATGGTGTGCCAGTTGTATCAGATAGATCCCAATTATGACTATATATGAAATTATATGGTATCATTTATAAAAATAAAACTATATAAATTAGATATATCAACAGTATATAAAGTTTTTTACCTGTTATTTCTGCCTAGAGAATTGAGGCTGATTTATTAAAGCTCTCTAAGGTTGGAGAGTATACACTTTTGTCAGTGAAGCTGGGCGATCCAGCAAACCTGGAATGGATTTCTTTAAAGTCATTTCCTGTTAGCAAATGATTTCAAACCTGGACTAGATCCATAACAGGTTTTCTAGATCACCCAGCTTAACTGATAAAAGTGTATCCTCTCCAGCCTTGGAGAGCTTTAATAAATCAGACCAATTGAATCCTCATTTTGAGCTGTCCACTGTAACCCTTGGAATGTATTAATGGATAATTCAAAATCCTGGCAACATTTTTGGAAAATGTAGAACAATGGTTTTTTTGGACATTTTTTCTATAAACAGTTGTAATTAGATCAGTAAATATTTAGATATTGACACCAGCTGGGAACCTGTTCACAAGTTGCCATTAAAATGGTAGATGGATGGTGCTGGATTCCTCAAAAATGTCCAATTCTACTAGGTCATGTGTAATGCATGAATATGAGGGTGTCTGCATTGTGCAGGGCAGAAGGCACATTTTTTAAGGCATTTTAGATTGTAAGAAACACCATATGCCAAGAAAACACCATATGCCAAGAAATTTAATTTAGCAATGTTTTAATGGTGAAACCACCCCTTTTATTGAGGCTTGCTCTATTTGTTATAGTGGGAAATAGACACTGAGTTATTGGGTAAATTCCAAAATAATTGCAACATTCTATTAACTACTTTCATCTGTACAATTATGAATTACATGTATCTATCCTTTGGTCTGCTGCTTCTCTTTGCAATTCTCTATACTGGCTTCCATGTCATCTTAACATCAAATTCTCCAGTGCTTTGCTTCTAAATCTCTCCAGAGCTTTGTCCCACCAACTTTTCGACCCCTTGCTGCCCTCTCTGCTCCTCTAATGGCTTCCTCACCAAAACATCTTCACATGCACGGCTCCAAGACTTCTCTAGAAATACCCCCATTCCATTCCTTATTCTATTCTCCTTACTTCCTACAAGTTTGAAAAAACTTTTAAAACTCACCTTATCAAACTCGCCTACCCATCTTCATTTGCCTCATAACCCATCACTACTCACCCACCATTCTTTATTGCCATCTATTTGTATACTACTCTTCTCCACCTTTTAGATTGTAAGCTCTACTGGCCAGGGTCCTCTATTCCTGCGTCACTGTTAATATTACAATAAAAAATGCTAACATGGACACATTTCTGCAGCTGGTTGTGGCAGATAGATTGGTGGTGCTGAGGACCTTGCCTATTAGATTTTTTTTAGCTTTCTTAATTTGAGGGCATTAAGTATGATATGGCTTATTATCAATGAGTGAAGCATGCAGAACAGCCATAACACCTGCTGTTGCACTGTGGTCTATGGGGTTCTCAGGATTCTCAGGAGGCTACATAGCCCAACCTCTGTAACCAGCAAGTGCCCCACATTTGTACTTTTAGGCCCGTTCTTGTTCTCTGTATCTGACCTGACCTGCTTTTCCATCTGCTATCTAGTCCCCGTGTCTGACCTCTCATTACCCTAGTTCACCTATTCTTCTAAGAATTTTTGTACATAGTTAGTTTGTAGTTAGTCATTTGCTTTACTTGAATGCGTGTTACACTGTTTGGTTACTGGTTTACTTTATGTATATATCATGTTTTTTTAGTCGTACGTTTACTAATAAACTTGTCTGCACTTAAACACGGGCATCTTCCGCCTTTCCGCCTTTAGCTCACAAACCTGGTCCCACCCAGAGGTAATCTCTTGTTAGTTTCTTGATATTGAGATATACCTTTCCTTAAAGCATGCCTATCTCCGAAAGTTTACTTTATATAAAACGGTAAATATTCCTAAATATCATTTGCTATTCGCTGGTAAATGTTTTCAATCCTGGACTAGATCCATCTAAAATTTACTGGATCACCCAAGTTCCCCCATGATAGTCTATCTATTCCAGTCTTGGACAGCTTTAATAAATCAGACCCATAGTATTCACTGTAATGCAGGATGCTGGAAATAAAGTCTGGTATCAACTTTTATATATGTTTTGGGAATCACGTAGTGACACCCATCAGCTGAATTTGGAGATTTTCGTAAATTGTCAGCATGTGAGCTCATTTGACCCATTTGATTTTCGGTCCACCACTTTGCTTCTTTACATTGTTTGAAAACACCCACTGTAAGAATTTACCTTTTGGGTTTAGTTGGGTGTTAAAGTCTGTAAGGTATCTAGATTTTCACAATGTTCATTTTTGCTCACTTTGGATAAAAATCTAGCATTTGCACAAGTGTCCTAAGATTTGTTAGCAACCGGCCATTCCAGATCACTAAATAACCTAACAATACCAAGGACTATTGTAGTTCCCATGGTGAGGAGCCTCCACCTTGTCTTTACCCCCTCCATAGAACAGATCTGGCTCAGCTATATTGAATCATAACTGCATGTTGCCTCTGTGTTGGATTCATATATTTGCAAGACTTTTTCCCCTTTTCTATTGGGGTCATTTATCTGCTATTTGGTATGGAATATGTTCACACAGGGATATACTTGCTTATTCTTCTCCATAGAACATATTGATTCTTCAACAACATAACTGTAAGACCTGACAGTTCCTTATGGAACTAATAAACCTTTTGCTATCGTTGTTCATACAAGTCACAAAGAGGTCAACTGATGCTAACATTCATTGAAAAATGGAGGATATATCTCATTGGTTAACTTACATGACATTTGCAAAAAAATATGAATTTAATGTAAGGATCAGAATGATTTCTTTTATTGTTCTTATGCATGTGTTAAATCCAGCTTTTATCATCATAGTAAGGAGCCTTTGGTTCCTGGAGAAGGGTGAGTTCCTCAGGACAGAATTTACTGGCTTGCCTGTAGAAAACTATTAAGATATTTCAGGATTGAAATTTTGTTCATCCAGCTTTGGTGTTTCCATGTTAGCTTTCGGCTTCTATGCTGCTCGTTAAACAAAGAATTAGTGTGATCACGCCATGTTTTGTTGTTGGAACCAGGAGGTGACCAAGGAAGCTATAAATCTGAAGTAGGAAATTGCAGAGTTAGCTTTCTGGTTATGTAGTAAAATGCTGTTGTAAGATTTACAAGATTGCCAATTGTAAATCCCTTTGGGTATAAATTGTTTTAGAAGTGCTCCATATTGTGGTTTAATTAAAGATCCCATATAATATTTCACATAGTGTCACATATTAAGCATCAATTCTTGATGGACAGTTTATCAATTAGCTGAAATAAATATGGCGGACTGATTTTCCTTTCCTGTTCATGTGATACATCTATAAATGTATGTTGCTATGCTAACTGCCTGCACAATAAAGGGGATGTCAAATATTTTTATGCATGTAATAATGCAGACTGTCACAGTTTCCATTTCCTGTAAGTAATGTGCAGGTATCAATTCCAATGCCAAACCTGAACTTTTCTCCTGTAAGCCAACCTTGGCACCCCTACCTATCAGTGTCAACCACTAAATCATGCCAGGTATTTCCTTTTCCTTTTGGTGCTGGTAATACAATGCTCCTGAGTATTGGGGTAGGGGTGGCATGGAGTAAAGCAAACCTCTTGCTATGCCTGAATGAGCGTATCATGTTTGCTGAAGGGTAGCACGGTATCTAAATTATATATCGGACTATTTTATTATTTTAAAAATATGGGTCAGTCATAAATGCAAAGATGGTAAATCCCAAATGGGTAATAGGTGAACCAATGCAACTTTTTGTTATTATGCTAATAAATATTTTTAATAATATTTTCTACTCTTTTTATTTAACCGTTAAGTTCTGCAGGAGGAAATAAGATACCCTGCTCTTGTTACCCAAGCAGCGTCTGTTGAAGGGAGTCATGCTAGACTGTGGTAGGACTTACCCATGCTTTGAGGGTCCAACTATCCACTTTGATGCAGCCCAGGGTACTTGAACCCCCATTGCAGCACATACCAGGTAAATAAGAGCAAAAGATGATCGGATTTATTACTCCATGTACAGCCTGAATGCATTACAGTAATAAATCATGAAGGTTCTATTAGGCTTTAATGCATTTTATATTTAAGGCATCATACAAAGACATGACAACAAAATGTACAGAGATTGTTAAAACGTTACATACTGTACTCTACATTTAAAAGCATGACTTTATTTTTCTTACATCAAATTAATTACCCTTATTAAAACATAAAAGGTGATGCAGTGGAAGCTGCCCGTTAAGCATATATATTTGTCTACAGAGTGGTGTTTTAGTCCTACACATTATGCCATCATGCAGCCTGAGCAGAAAATATTTTAAGCAAATTTTCCCTTTTAGCGTCTAATTAGCTATCTGTAGAGCAGATGCATTAGTGGCCAGCACTGGATAAGCTGCCATTTATCCACCATGTGCGCTATACCACTATTCCTTATTTCTATGAAACAACCTCATTAAGCACAGAATAGAATAAATTGCATGAACTATACGTAAACAGCCGGTTCAGGATCTAAATGGTTGTTATTGATCTTGGTTTTATCAGTTTCCATGGTGTATAAAGCAAGCATGTCCTGAAATTGTGTTAATTTGATGGTCAAGATTGATTTGGGCAATCTGTGGACCTCAGCATGTCAAGAAAGGTGCCTAATACCCAACAACCATGTTACATGCTGGTATATTACAAAAGTATATTATTATTATTACCTTGTATTTATGTAGCGCCGACATATTACGCAGCGCTTTACTAAGTCCATTGTCATGTCACTATCTTTCTCCCAAGGGGGGTTCACAATATAAAATCAGTACCATAGTCATATGTTATTCACAGTCTAAGGTCAGCCATCTAACCTAACTGCATGTTTTTGGAATGTGGGAGGAAACTTGTGCACCCCAGGAAAATCTACGCAAACACAGGGAGAACCTGCAAACTCTATAGCAGATAGTGTCCTGGCCGAGATTCAACCCTAGGACCAAGCGCTGCAAAGGTAAGAGGGCTAACCACTGAGATAATATATGTATACATTATTATCTTCCCAAATATACATCCTAACTCTTTATTATTCTAAGACCTGCCACTGTTTAAATGACCAATAGTAGAACTTTAATTACCAGAAGATCCAATAGTCCTTGACTGATCATGAAAGGATAACACAATCTGAAACACTTTGTATAGTGTACACTTTGCATCCATAGCCATACAGCATTGTAGCTTACAAAGTTACATAGTAGGTTAGGTTTAAAAAAAAAGACATAAGTCCATCACGTTCAATCACTAGGGAAATAAACATAACCCAGATATAAAACCATATAAGACATAGTTGGTCCAGAGGAAGGCAAACAAAACCCCGGTACAATTTGCTTCAACAGGTGAAAAAAATTCCTTCCTGATTCAATGAGGCAATCAGATGTTCCCTGGATCAACAGGTACTTTAAAGCCTTAATACCCAGTTATATTCTGTGCTTTTAGGAAAGCATCCAGCTTTCTTTTAAAGCAATCCATAGTAGTTGCTGAAACTCTTTCCGGAGGGAGCCAATTCCACATTTTCACAGACCTTACAGTGAAGAATCCCTTCCTTATCCAGAGCTTAAACTTCTTTTCCTCCAGACGCAAAGTGTGCCCTCTTGTTCTTTGCAATGACCTCAAACTGAATAATTGGGACGAGTTCTCTATATGGACCATTTATATATTTATACAGGGTGGTCATATCCCCCCTTATACGTCTCTCCTCAAGGGAGAATAGATTGGTTCAGCTAATCTCTCCTCATAGCTGAGCTCCTCCATTCCTTTTATTAGTTTAGTTGCCCTTCTCTGAACTCTCTCCAATTCCACAATGTCCGTTTTGTGAACTGGTGCCCAAAACTGGACTGCATATTCCAGATGAGGTCTGACCAATGCTTTGTACAGGGGCAGGATAATGTCTCCATCTCTGCAGTCTATTCCTCTTATACAAGAAAAAACTTTACTAGCTTTAGCTTGGTGCCTTTACTTTTGTGAATACAGGCTCATCTTTGTATAGGTTAGGTTGAGCAGAACATTGAGCCCATACCTTTTCTACAAACCCATAATTCACTTCTGGTATTAGGAAGAAAAATGCTCTCAATGTTTACTGCAATATCACTGCATAATAACTGATTGTGCATTATAAGTGTTTCAGTAGTGGTCAAATGTATGGGCTAGAGAACACTGGTTGGAATGGTTCCCAGTGACTATATCAGTAATAATTTACCGCTGAGTCAGCCCAGAAGTATACTTCTAGCACTGGAATCATCTGATCTCCGTAGAGCTCCAGCAGAAACACGGCACATCGTTTCAGTTAATGGTTATTTCAGAATTTGAAAGACTCATATTGTCAGCCTCATTCTATTAAACTCTTGACCCTGTGTAGGATACAGGGAATGGCCAAGGGCAGTGAGGGGGAGCACAATGAGAGGGGGTTTAGACTTTAGCTAAGAAGGATACGTTAATATTTTGGGTTGCTGATAGGGTTTCAGTACATATGGCCTTTATATAAATACAGTGCACTAACCCCTCTAAAACCTTAAAGTTTACATGCACCTATATTGTATAAGTCCTTAATAATAAGATCATTTTAGAAATTATATAACACACATTGGTGGAGAATTTCTATACTACTTTGTTTCTGATTAGCAGCCCTAATGTATGTATTGTACTACAACTAGCTCTCAGGAGATATCTATGCTCTCTATTCATAGGAATCAAAAAAAATCTTACCCCTTAATATTACCAAGCACTGCAGTGTAAGCTGGAGCAGAGAAGTGACAACATACTAACTTATTCCTGGACACATTTATGAGATCTCATAAGATGGCTCAGTGAATCCTGCTGATGCACTTGACTTATGCCAAACGGCCCGAGGCTACCGAATGATAATAGGAAAAGCAATTCTATTCACAAATATAAGGCTGCAGCTCTGATGAGCTCACCATTCTAGAACTTAGCATAACCAATGTTTAATATAACTTTAATTAGCCCACAATAAAAGGTGAATTTGTATGATATCCAGGACAGAAGTTTGTGAAATTCTGCAATGAGCTTTACTAATTTAAACTAAGCTCATACAAAAGGATGTTTGTATTATATCCAGAACAAGGCGATTATATATTCTTATAGTAATTATTAAAATGTTTGCAGTATATGCATTATTAAAGTCTATGCATACCCAAGAACAAAAATGTAGTACATTGCAATTTACTACTCCTTCGTCGTTGCAGCTGAATTAGGTTTCAAGCTTTGCAAGATTTTTTCCTATTATTATCAGAGATATAATATAATCAGTCCAGACTAAGACCCAATGTTTACTTCAACTACCAAGATGCAATCTCGTTCACAAGACCTATCCTAATGTCTTAATATTTTTAAACTGTATTAAGCAGACTGTAGGACAATGACTTTATGAATCCCATTAAAATATGTTTTTTATTCTTTTTCTTTTCTTAGTGGATTTTTTTTTATCAATTTATTATAGAGATTTATAAATTACTCACTAGAGGGAGCTGTTTATTTACCCAGATTGGGAAATGATGAGACACCATACCATCCACAAGTGGCAGGTTATAATACATACTTGTATCTTATCACATATATTCATGTGATTGTAAGTACCATGACCTGGCAGTGCTGTTGTTGCTTTTTTCCAATCACCACTTATTTTCCCCTTTATTCCCCTCAATGAAACTCTCATACCACAATGAAGGACAAATTGACCAAGTGGGCCATTTATTAAACACAACGTTTTGTGAATGAAAAACATTTACATCAATAACTCCCATAATGTACAGCGCTGCGTAATTTGTTGGCGCTATATAAATTCTGTTTATTATTATTATATAATAATAATATTCTTAATAATAAACAGCAGAATTTACCAAACAAAATTGCCTGTCTTTAAAGTAGCAGCACCCTCCTACTGGTTCCAGGTTCTTAGGGGCAATGACCCTTTTGATTGTGATCCTCCCAGGCCCACTGCCCCGCATTGAAACCAGTCTGCCCATTCTGTCTTGATCACGGCAGCAATCAGGACTGAATGGGAGTGCAGAGCCTCCCGGGATACATAGCTCACACATCCCAGAAGGCTCCTGGCTGCTCCTACATGTGAATGTGCAGTGAGATTGGCTCCCTTTTTTCCCCTTTACAAACCATCACCCGATCTCGTGTCAGGCACTTCCACCATGCCAGGCCATATAACTGCAAACAAAAGTTTTGAATACAGTGCTCCATTGGGACAATCTAATGTTATTACTTACAGATGTCACCATAAACTTCCAAAAGGGAAAATTGTTCTCCCTCAGAAGTTGGATTTCTACTTATTTTGGGAAGTTGTCCACCTTTTTCCCATTGTGTTTTACACATCATTCAGAACTGAAGGTGGCATTACACTTCAACCAATGTCTATTTATTAGAACTGGGTAGACAATTCCATAATTAAAGTCCAGGTCTGACATTCTTTTTGCCAGTCTATATGGGTTTTGGACTAGTGTCAATGACATCAGTTTAACATAAGTTTGTGAAAACATCCAGAATTCATGGAGAAGTGCATTTGACCTGCCGGTAACCATAGAACCACTTGAAGTACACACATGTGCACATCCGTGTGCTCCACACATTTCCACCCCTCTGGTATTGAAGGAAATGGTTTTTGACCAGGAGATTTAAAAAAATTGATTGATATTCACTGCTAAAATGGGATATATGGAGATCCAAAGTAGCAGTAGTAAATGTCATACTTGTCACCTTATTCTAACTAGGCAATTAACATTTGAGTTGTGCCTGTACTGACATTGGACATCACTATTCCCATAGCCATAGGCTTTTGCCTTGGTCCCTGCCAGGTCTCCTTTAAAGGTTGCTTTGCACTGCCCAATTTTTCCACTGGCCCCTGCCAAATTGCTGGAGTTCTTTTAGAAGGTATTAGGGGTTCCTTAAACTGTTGCAGATTGACTTTCCATGGGCCACATGACAAAGACAGCAGGATGAATCCCTCGTTCTTTTTAATGTCTCTAATGGGTGCATGCCGGCCACCATGGTAAATGGGGTATGCTTACCACTGACCATTAAGAGACATTTACCCACGGACCCTTAATGAACTCATTTTAAAAGACAGAGACTGAAATTATTATTTTTAGGGTTTTTCAGGGGTCAAAAGAGGAGGAAGGCTGCTGTACCCCCTAAACACAGTCCTATCTGCTAAGTGTACATCAAACACAAAGCAGAACAGCCAAGTTGGCCAAAATGTAAGACTTTATGATAAGATAGTAAACTGGGAATAGCACAGGTTGTACTTCACTCATATCCATAACTACCTGTACACATGTATCCAGGGAACATAGCTATTGTCAGGCTGTTACAGAATGTTTATTACTAATATTGTGTGTTTTAGATAAGATGTGTCAGATTAGAAAGAACATTAGTTAATATTTAGCACCACAGCAATGTTAATTTTAACACTATAATAAAAATAAAAATATTAATAGTTCAGCGGCTGGTTTGAGGCAATGTATGAACAACCTGGGATTACAGTAATCCTAATAATTTGTAAATGGCAAAGGTAAAGCTCACAACACAAAACATAATGGGCCAGGTTTACTAAAGCTCTCCATATGCTTTAAGGCCCACAGGCCATTTTACTTGTGCAGGTTCAGATCCTTTTGGCTGCACAATTCCATGCAGTTCCATCCTATAAACAAACTGGGGTCAAAGTGCAATGACATTGGGTCTGATTTAATAAAGCTCTCCAAGACTGGAGAATGTAGACTAATATGGGAGAACCTGGGTGACCAAGCTAAGTTAGAATTTAATTTTTAAACATCAATTGATATTAGTTGGAAAATGTTTTCAATAATGGACCAAACCCATTCCAGGTTTGCTGGATCACCCAGGTTCTCATAAAGTCTATCTTCTCCAGTCTTTGAAAGCTTTATTAAATCATAACCAATGTGTGATATTTCCTTTGGATCTACCAACAAGTAGTGCAAAGGCCCATCTAACTGGATACATGCTAAATGTATTCCAAATACTTGTTTCTCAATTAATATTATAATTTTTTGTATACACTTTACAGCACATGCCCCAAACATTGTACACACTTTTCTTTGTGTCATCTAAAAGTTGCAAAAATTGGCTTGGTGCTGAGGACAAGGGTTGCCATTGGGGAAAGACAATAGATACTTCTGTAATGGGCTTAGTTCTGGGGACTAGGGTCACCATTAGGGGGAAAGGGGTACTTCTATACTTTTGCAATGCTGTAGACATAGGGGAGATGGGCCCACAAAATGTACCTAGTAAGGGGCCCCTGACATTTCTAATGGCAGTCCTGCTAGGGACCATGTAATTTGCTGAGCACAAGGTCAACAATTAAATAACAAGGGGCCACCCAATAGAAGAAGAAGATGCATGGGACCCTGCAGCAGCATCAGGGGAGATGTTGGCAAAAGGGGACAGAGCCAACATTACAAAACACTGGTGAGAGGCAAACTTGTAAGCTTTAATATGAAGGTATGCTGTTTACTTGTAAATATGGCAAATAACCATCCAGCACACAGTGGTGCATTCCGCTTTGATCATATATGTTTTCATTTTCATTCCACCTACTAACACATGTGTAGTGTATGCAATCAAAATATGTGCATGCTAAAAATAAACTGCTTTCGATTTGAAAACTTGCCCAAACAACCTCCCCCACCTTTTGGTGACATTAAAACATTGACAACAAATATAGACATTTATAATAAAGTTTAATAACTTATAATATTTCTTTAACCCATACCGGTCAATATACCAATAAACATACACTATATTACTAAAAGCAAATATATATATAACTTAGCACTTCAAAAATTCTATACATAAGCAGTTTGTTCTTACCCTACATCCACAATCTGTAGATAACAATCAGGTAAGGTTGTCAGGGTCAGGATCAGATCAATGTCCTGTTACAGGGAAAACAAAAACAAGTTAATTATATCTGACAATCAGACTTGTTCAGAAACTGTCTGAGTTGACTATAAACATCAATTTACATGCATTTTTTAAAACCATTATTATTATTATTATTATTATTATTAAACAGGATTTATATAGCGCCAACAACATATTATGCAGCGTTGTGCATTAAAAGGGGGATTGGAAATGACCGATAAATACAGACAGTGACACAGGAGGAGAGGACCCTGCGCCGAAGAGCTTACAATCTAGTAGGTGGGAGCATTACCACACAATAGGAGGGGAGATATGTAGTGGTGGGGAGTAGTAAAGATTTCAAAAGACAGAAGAATGAGCAGAAAATAGAAGCAAACCAAATAGTACGAGGAAGACCATTCCAGAGAGTTGGGGCAGCTGTAGAAAAGTCTTGGAGCCGTGCGTGTGAACCATCTAACCTGGTTCCGTCCTCACTGGTTGCACTTCATAAGGCTTTACAGGTCAAATGCTTAGAATATTTGGCCCTGGAATATTGGCCAAACAGGCCAATTCTTAAATCAAATAAATACTCAAATTCTGCTAAAGTACATCAAGTTGCACCAATGATTCTATTATCTGCTTGTCTGCATTCTTTGTATTCAGTATTTCTTCTAAGACAATCACATAAACTATATCCTGATATTTCATGTATGTTAAAGCAGATCTGCTTGCCATGTTTCTCCTAACCTTGGCAAGATGCCTTATGGTAACCAATGTGTCCAGCTACCCCTCAACAAATTATTGCACTTGTATCATGTGTCCATTGACCAGGTTTGCTAATTAGAGACAACAATCTATCTGAAGAAAATCCAATCGTTCTGTTCCTACGCCCAGTGCAATCAGCCCAGGGACTAGAAGAATAAATGTCTTTCATACTAATTAGCCTCTCAGCATGCTGGGATGACAAAGCCATCAATTTGCTGTAGACAGTAAAATGCATCTCTGTGTAATCTCCCCAAGTATTTGTGCATTTTACTATCAAACAAGTCAGAAGGTTACCTAGCTGTATGAGCCAGGTGAACAGTCAAGAACATGAAGACTACATCCATACACTGGGATCACTATGACTGAACCATCGCTGGGGTGGCATCTCAGGTCAAGAACCCTGATCAATGAACAATGAAAGCATTGCAGGAAGATTACTATTACCTTGTTCCATATTTAAGTTTGCATGATCAGGCATGTCAGTATTGCAGAAAGGAAGAGGACTGTGTGAGCTATATCATCCCACCATGGCCAGTCAAGGTGGCCAAAGATCATCTACAACAGGCAGAAAAGAAGAAAGATTGCTGTGCCCATCACTGGGACGAGGATAGGTGAGTTTTGTGGATTTAGTTACACTTTAAGGGGTCATCAATACCTTTTAGTATGGTGTTTACAAAATATTATTTACACATAAAAATATTCCGTACATCTCTGTACTAAATGCAAATTTCCCAATTTTAGTACTAGCTAGAGAAAAAAATACATGTTACCTTGCCAAAAAACCTCCTAAATACCTGTTTGCATGATTAAATAAACCTCTCCAGGGCTGGAGAGGATACATTTTCATCAGTGAACTTGGGTGATCCAGCAAACCAGGAATAGATTTCCTAAAAGTTATCGCTATTTGTTAGCAAATGTTTCAATCCTTGACCATATCCATTTCAGGTTTGTTGGGTCACCAAGCTTCACTGATGACAGGGTATCTTCTCCAGCCTTGGAGAGCTTTAATAAATGAGACCCATTGTGTTATCGGCCTTGTGTTGTCAGTCCTGGATGATGTCACCTCTCCTCGCTCCGACAATGGCACCATCTTCATGCAGTCTTCTTACGGGCTCCAGTCTCTGGCCATCTTGATTGGCCAGGCCAAAGTGACATAACACCCATGCTGGCACAGAGAGCTCATTCCCAACAATTGGGTAAGCCTGGGTGTGCAGCTCAGTATATAATCAACAGAAGATTGCAAACAGGCTGGAAAGTTTGTTTTATTGCACAATGGACAAAGTACAAGCTATCTGATTTTTGAAGATTGTCTACTTTAGAAATTGACAACACGACCCCTCCCTCATTTCCATTACACAAAAGAGATATTGTATAGCCCAAAATGAAAAACTTTGGAGTAGGTTGTTGCAGAAAAAATAATAATTATTTCTAGAGAAATAATTACAGGTAGAAATCTACTCTTACGTAAAAATAAACTAAATAAACAATATAGAATGTGGCTGTGTGTGAACAAAAAGTCTAACTCTATCCAATGTTTACCTTCACAATCTCTTGGCACCTCTCTCCCTGGCACTACCTGGTTGACAGTGATGACCCACCACCTTCTCTGGTATGCAGTTCTCAGCATTATTAGTCAAGTAAAAACTTGAAAAATTAAGGGGAATACTATGTACTCTTTACTGCTTCCCTTCAAGAATCTTGGCTAAGGTGATCAACGCGTAATTCAACCTTTCTATAGGCTTGTAAGAATAAAAGCAATACTAACACAATACCAAAAACATTTTAATATTTCTCTTCTTGATGGCTTTCGAGGTTGAGATTCATGGGTCAGTTTTTCTAATTAATTAAAGGTTTGACTGCTAAGGGTCTTTGTGTTATGTAATTATAAATGCACAAATTCTCCCCACTTTCCCTTTTTTTGCCATACTTTGTGCACACCTGGCAGTTCTTAATAAGGATTCGCCCTGATTTACTAAAGCTCTCCAACGCTGGAGAAAATACACTTTGTTCAGTGAAGTTTGGTGATCCAGAAAACCTGGAATAGATTCCTTAAAATCTTTTGCTATTTGCTAGCAAATGTTTTTAATCCTGGACCAGATCCATTCCAGGTATGATGGATCACCCAGCTTCACTGATCAAAGTGTATTCTCTCCAGCCTTGGAGAGCTTTAGTACATCAATAGTACAAATAGATGAGTAAAGAAAACAAAAATAAGGGGTTTGGTGGCTATAAATTGTAATCAAGTGTTAGTTAATTACAATTTATAGCTACCAAAACCATGCTTTTCATTTTCCTTACACACTTGACAGTTACCAAAAAGCTTTATTATGATTCATTGGTAGACAATATGTAAACTGTAATCAGTAAAACTCATATAAACTTTAAAAAGCACATTTACAGATTATCTTAAACCTCAACCCCACTTCCAGCTCCCTAAACTTGCATATTGTTTTATATAGGTCCTTTGATCTACCTCCCCTTCTCCCTGCACTCCCCATAGGCAGGAGCTAATTATTATTAATAGTCAATAGTCATATTATACAGCCAATGATTGGCCAGTTTTACACCCTTTGGCCCACTGTTTAAGTCCTTGAATTTAATGTTTCCAATAAAAGGTTTCTTTTTGCTGACCGGAGCTAATGTTCCCCATAAAACATGTCCGTTTTGAGCATCACTGATTGATTCTTTCCTTTCCATGTGCATCTTCTGCTGGTCATAAATCAGGCAAGTTGCTGCTCCATCATTCTCTCGGAGTTAAAAAAAATTCCCAAACAAGAAAACGATTTGTGTTTGCGATTTTGTGTAATTTGTGTCAATGGTACCTCCTATTTGTAATTACTTTTCTTGAAGCTTGAGACGAGACCGGACCCTTTAAACCAGTGTTCAGGGTTCTCATCTAGGGTTCTGCCAGAGGTTGCTGGGGGTTCCTTGAGCAGTTTTTGAATTTCTGGTGAGTTTAATAGACACCAATGATCTTTTTTTTATCTGTAGGTTGACATTCTTCTCACTGGCCAACAATATAAGAGGCATTCTTTCTACTGACCACCAAACTACTGTACTGTGAACTGAGGATATAGGAACTATAGAAGGGGTTCCCTGAGACCTGGACATTATTTTCAAGGGTTCCACCATGTGTTAAAGGTTGGGAAAGTCTGTTTCAAAAATTCAACTTCAATACTTTAATCTCCCTTTGCACAGAAGCCATTTATTACGTTTATTGTTGATAACTTTTCATTATGTGGATGACAAGGTGGCTAGCACTGCTGTAGCATTAGGGTTACAATCTCAGCCAGGACATTATATACATTAAGTACGTTTGTTCTCCTCTTGCTTGCATGGGTTTTTTCGGCCACTGTAATTTGAATGACACTGATTACTTCTCCACCAGACAATGTTTGTTGTCATATTCATTGCATTATCAATGCAGACCTACAGAACTCTCAGTACTGTGTGCAAAAATCATTTCATTTTCTATTGAAGCATATGAAAAGATGGAACAAACAAATGTGTCTTTCTGTTTTGATCAGTATAAAATATCTTTACTGTAAATAAAAGGTAAACATGTCATTCTATGATTGGTCCCAGTTAAAATGCTATTGAAGTGATATTTCATGTAAAGAACAGCAAGTTATTTACAAATTGTTAAGTACTGTTAAGTATTGTATGCGACATTGGAAAAAAGTAACAAATATAGATAGTATAGATATAAGCAAATACATAACAAGCAAATCATATATATAAATAGATTAAAAAAAATTAGAGACTGAAAAAACAGCTAAAAAATTAGGATTTTACAGACTGCCTTTAAAAATACTAATTTTGACTAAAGAGTTGACAATATCTACTCACCTTACTGCAATGGTGAATGAAAGAAGTATAGAACTTCTAAGATTCTGTATGTGCTAACAGCTGTGTATCATCAATATCACAGCCAGCTCCCAAGATGCTCCAGATTTTTAGTCTAGCATACAAAGACCTGGGAATCTGGGCTGAGAAGGTTGAATAACTAGTTGGATATAAATATAGTGAGTTTTATGTACATTTGAGGCTGGGTGTGCTACATGGGACCTTGTGAAATGGCATATGTGTCAATATCCTTTTCAATGTTACTACCGATGGTATAGATAATCAAAAAGAAAAGGGTCCAGAAGAAGGGTTTTTTTTGGGCTACTTATATTTCAGTTAAAACAGAATTCAGTCATAACAGTACAATCAAAAATAAGATACATAAATAAGATACATAGACTCAAAAATAAGATACATATATAGACACAAATACCAAAAATGCAAGTTTTGGACCGCCCTTATTAATGCATTCAAATCATGCAATTTTGGGGGCATGTTGGGGACTAGTTTGCTGATGTATTTTGCTCAGTAGTTTTCGTCTTGTGCAATGTCCCACGTGGCACCAGACGAAAACTACAGAACAAAATACATCAGCAAACAACTAGTCTCCCGAGATTGATACATCTTGCACCAACAATTTGGGTTTACAAAATTTCTACCTGAACCAGATTTACCCAAATGTCCTTACTTTCCACATTACAACACAGCTTGCATTCTTTATATGGAAATAATAGAAGTCTCACATTCCCCTGACGAAGCCACTTTGGTGAAACGCATCGGGAAAAAAGAGATCCTAACTCTTCAATATAAAAATTTCCAATTACATATCACCAGGGCTGATACAAATATGCCCACACTCAAGCATCACAATAGATATTTATGTCTAGTATAAAAAGGCACTGCCTCCAATATTGCATGATTTGAATGCTTTATTAAGGGTGGTCCATAATGTGCATTTTTGGTATTTGTGTCTTTATATCTGTATATCTTATTTTTGAATGTACTGTTATGACTTAGCCAAAAAAAATATAGATAATCTTTTTGATTATCTATATCCCAGGGGTTGGCTCATTTGATGTTGACACTATTTGAACCATACACTGACCTTTTATCTTTCATATGTTTACCAGGGGTATGGATTCATAAGCAATTCCTGCACGCCTGGAGTAGGTGTTGGCAAAAATGTACTAACTACGGCACTAACTTCACAGCTCTGGACGATACCATCCATTATAGCCACATCATTTAGCCTTCTATTCCTAATGTACTCCATTTGCCCCTTTTGGATTTATGAAAACTGGTGACCCTGGTATCCTACAATTTATAAACCAGAATTTAGGCTATTGGATTTTTGTTTCAGTAATAAATGTATATAGTAGTTCTTTTATTATTTAAAACCAGAACTTTTATAAAAATGTAAGGACCCCCTTAGTGGATTCTCCTGCCCCTATAACACAAATGGCTTGATTAGAGTATTGAAAGCCAGCATGTTTATTCCATTTTTGGGTTGGAAACAGGTAATTTTTGACTTTTTAAACCAGTTTGTGTTTATAGAGTAGTAGCCAGACAATCATTTGGATTATTTGATTTTAATCTTAATTTAAAATACTTTTTAAAGTTTTAGATATTTTTGTGATGGGGAACATAAATGATCTGAGGGATAAAACATATAAGGAAAGGATAAGGCATCCTAATATTTAAAGTTCAAGGAAAGAGGGTGGGGGGCATGGTTTGATTCTTGAAATACTTGAAGGGAATGAATAAGGTTAGGAGGGCAGTAATTTCTGTAGGAAGCCGAGATCAAGAACATGGGGATATGACCTCAAACTAGCAGGAAGAAAGTTTAAAACGAACCCTGGAAAGAATTTTTTTACTGAAAGTGTAATTGATGTTTAAAACAGATTTCCAGCAGAGGTAGTGAGTCAAAAATCAACGTGAATTTAGCATGCTCGGGAAAAACACTGATCTACACTCAAAAAACAAACTTTTTAAACAAAAAAGGTAAAAATTAAAAGGTGAATATGGAAAAGACTTGATCCTTTTCTGCCTCCACTTTACTGTGTTTTTATGAAAAGCGCATTTAACATTATGTGTGTATGTGTTTTTAGTATATATATATATATATATATATATATATATATATATTTTTTTTTTTTTTATATACGAATTGGTTTTATAAAAAATGTGGTTTTATAAAATAAATTAGTAATAATATTTTATTAATATTTTTCTTTACATAATGGTAAAAAACCCATCAAATGTGAAATGAATAGGAAATGTTTAGTAATTGAAACTGAAATTAATATATTAGGGCTGATTAGAGTTAACTAATGGTTTATTCAAGTGAAACGAGAAAGAATAATAATAAAAAAAAAAAAAAACATTGTTTCTGTTTGACGGATTTCAGCTTCAATTGATGTTACAGAACAGATTGAGATGAACCACAGGTAATTAAAAAGTAATAAAATAGTTATATTATTTTTTTCAATGATAACTTAGCAAGCGGTTATGGTGTTTTGTGCATTCCTCTGCTGTCAGATTGCTGGTAGATCCTGGTGGGAGTGCAGTGTACACAAAGACATTATGGGGCATATATGTTTTTCTTGAGGAACCCTAAAATAATATTCAAGCTTCGGGGAACCCCTGCTAACATCATCCCACTGGGGGTAAATGGTAAAAAAGGCTCCTAAATTGGGCAATACAAAGAATGCCCCCCTTACAGTGGTGGCTAGAATATCTCCATTATACACACCAAAAAACAAAAAGAGTAATGCAGCTGGGTCTACCAAGTGGTGTTGGTCCCAGAACTTTGCAGGCATCATCAAATGGGAGGTCAATTAGCCACAGCTCGAGGAACCTCTAAAAAACCCTGGTTGAGAATTGCTGCCCTAAAAGCCTAAGGTCAGTAGGGTGTACCTGGTATGTCCCTGGTCCAGAGCTAAATAATTTAGGGTTCTACACTTCTTGAAAAGTGGGGCAATACAGAGCTGTGGATAGGTCTCCTGTCCTCTAAATAGTTAAACCCCAGATGTTGCTTGGAAGACTCACTGAATGGCAGGGTTCGATTTCTATGCATTCAGTTTTCAAAAGAAAAGGCTGTCTTTTTTTTCTGTAGCGTGATCAAGCTCACAAAAGTATTGAAAGCACTCCTGCTGAGTAACGTTATCTTTTGGCAGCTGCAAATACCTCTGGCAGGATTTTCTGACTTGGCTGAAAATATTGAAAACAAACATTGTTCTGAAGGTTACTGCTGCTTCCTTCCCAACCTGACAAAGCATCTTGTCTTCTATATTAGCCTTTATCCTGATCTAGACATTAGGACAAAAATACATCAAGCAGAACAAACAAGGAAATCTCTGTCTGACTGACATTGCATGGGTTGTAATAAGGGGGTACAGAAGTTCAGGATGCCAAGCTGAGACGTTGAAATGCTCATCTGGAGGGGAGACCGGGCAGCAAAGGTTTGGGGCAGGACATGTAAGCACGTGTACTGTTCTTCGCACTTTTTTATCTTTTGCCCTCAAACCTTACACTACACCATTTCACTCTCAAGCCCAAAACACTTTTCCCTCTTTTACTAAAATATTCGATTTGAATGAAGCTTAATGGAGCACATCAAGTTTGCCTAAACTTTCCCAAATAATATTTAATTTGTCTTGTTGCAGAAATGTTCCTACACTATGTTAATGTTGAAGGCAAGCTGAAAAAGTCAATACGGTACCTGTCCATTATTTGTGAAAAGGGTGATGATGAAGAAACGGGGTAGTCCTGTAGTTACAAATATTTTATGACACCCCACAGAGATCACTTTGTTGCCAGAAACAGTGGACAAGAACAGTTAGGATCAGTCTCTCTGTGTTGGGCTGTGCTGCTGGACGCCCTGATAAGCTCACCACACATAACCACTAACAAACTGGCATCTGAAAACCAATACCTCCCATCTTCAGAATAACTTTATCCTACACTGGCTGGATCACTCACAGCATAAAGTGTAGGTTCACCAAGAAACACCACCATATAATCTTTATACTTATTTGCCTCATTTGAACCAAAGCATGACCAGCCGACCATAATCGACATACCTGCTTCCATTAAACTTCCTTAGCAATAGGTACCAACACACATTTCATGAAAATACATTTTTTTGAACTCTCTGGGATGCTCTGATCCAGGTGTCCCCCACTAATTCACACAGCATTACTTAGAATATATTTTTGATCTAATTGTCCTCTGAAGAAGCTAAGGGGCGAAACGCGTCGGGTTTTGAGATCCTACTTGTTAATTAATTTATGACATTCTGATATATTTCTAAGTACTAATATGTACAATCTGTGTTACGTGTGTATCATACAGCAAGAACCAGTTGGCCTATGTTGGAAATATGATTATACACTGTGTGAATAAACTGCTCATCTTTGAAATGAGTTTGCTCTCAAAAGCCTGCTTACTCCCTTTCTGTGCTTCTAATATAGATTTATTCAGGCTGGGCAAGTATTATTAATCTTATAAGTATTATTATTAAAGATATAAGGGCACAGTACAAAATCCAGAGACAGAAGGGTTGTCAGACAAGTGGAAGGACAAGGCAGACAGGAGACAAAAAGGTAGTTAGATAGGCTGGGGGGTAAAGGCAGATGGCAGACAAGGACAAGGTGACACATACAAGCTAAACCTATTGTCAAGCACTAGGTGGAAGTTCAGAACCACCTATGTAGGTAGTTATTGATGTTCAGGTGTCAGCTGCAATGTGGACCTGTTGCCAATGACCACATTGTGAAGAATTTTAACTGGACATTATTTAGGGGCTAATTTTTAACAGAAACTGAATATCACTATTAACTCTTTATTATGTGCTAAACACTCCATAGCTCATCCCATTCATACAAACTAGACAGCATTGGGCCTGATTCTCTGAGTTCTCCAACACTGTTGAAGATAGACTATCATGGAGAACCTGGGTGATCCATCAAACCTAGATTGGACGCAGTCCAGGATTGAAAACTTTTGCTAACTGATAGGAAATGGTTCATAAATCCTTTCCGGGTTGCTGGATCACCTAGATTCTCCCATGATAGTCTATCTTCTCCAGTCCGGTCAAATAGAGTTTTAATAAATCAGACTCGATGTGTACCCAGTCATGCAGGAGCAACAGCAAAGAAAGCTCCATGATTGAAAGGGAACAAATCATGTGATTTTAACATGGCGCTCCTCCCAGCTGGCTTCAGAATCCGGACACGAGAAAAGCTCAAAGCACATGTGTACAGTACATTGCTGTTTTTTTTTTGAAAGCAGGAAGATGGACAATTGGGGATGGGTACAGAACTGGCTGCTGTTGACAAGTTGCAAATAGTCTTGGAAGAGATAGTTTATTTGGTTACTAACAAATCACAGAACACGATGTACAGTTGCTTCCACTATCCCTCCCATCTAACCAAGAATGTGAAATTTGTACAGGCCTGCCAAGCATGATGGAATGAATTACAAAGAAACATTTGAAGATATTGTTTGCTTTACATTAAAATGAAAGTGGGTCCAAATGGTAATGTGATCTTTACCTAAATAATGAAACTTAGCTAGAAATCTGCCTTTACACTAAATCTTGTATAGTCCGCTCTAGAGCACTAGAGACCAATAATAAACTATTCTCCTGCTGGTGCTTAGTACCCACTGGGATTGATAAATACTCATCAAACTCCTCTCCCTACTGCTTTCAAGGCTGCTCACATCACGGGTTGCCCATGCACATTTGGTGGGAATGCCCAATAGCCCAATAGTTTCCATCTTCTGGTCCGGGATTCTTACTCTTTTCACCTTCTTAGTTGCTGGCCTGTCTTTACAGACCCTACACTGGCTTTGCTAAACCACAAGCCAGAATCACTTTTCATGAGACAATTTTGTCTCATGCAACATATTCTCACTGATGCTAAACAATGTATAGTGAAAGCCTGGCTATCCCCCACTATCGCCAAACAAACTGAGTCTCGTAACGACATAACCTTTCAATCTGATCACCTTGAGTTCAACTTTTTCAGTCTTCTTTTGATTACTTCCTTCTAACAATTTATTATTTCTTTTTATTGGGACATATTCCCAACTGCTGCCACTATTTATTTCCTTTTCCCCTTATCCTCTATTGCCTCCTGATTTAATCCCTTTTTTTCCTCATCCAATCTGTTTAATCTCACATCTATTCCCTCTGTCTTCTTCTGTGTTAATATCAGAACCCCGACGTGGGACCAAATGCCTATTTGATGTTTATACTGAAGCTCAGTTACAGAAATAATACTGATTACTTTTTTCCTTTCCTATATAATGGCTTTGCCAATCTACATATTGTCTGATTGTTGTTTTATGTTGATTAACTGTTTTACATTTTTACCTCCTTTTTATAATCCTGTTACTCTTGTTATCTCTTGAAACCTAAATAAACTCTTTTTAAAAAAATTAAAATATAAGTATGGCCCTTCATTTTCATTAAAGGCATGTAAAAATTTACAAGAACAATATTTCAGCTGAGCAGCAATCAATGGGGTGGAGTAGTTCATTGGTTGTAATGTCTGACTACTGCAAGTCAAGTATTGGAATGGCTAACATTGATGAGAAATGGGACAATAACACTTTCTATGCCTTTGCTTTTATTTATAGCAATGTAGGGAAGGGACAGGACATACTCTAAAGAATATTTCATATATCTATAACCTTTTCAGACCCACGGACCACTAAATTTACCGGCTCTGGACCGCACATGTGCAGGGAGCCGGGTGTCACTCAATGGGGAAGAAACTTCACCCATACTGACATCATGATGACAGAACTTGACCTTTCCCATATCGCAGGTCTAAGTCTGCGATTTGTACAGGGGACATGGTTCGTGGCTCTGGCTAGTGCGCCCCCTCCCCAAGAAGGGTCCTTCTCCTGACCCCGCTTGGGTAATCACTGGCCAGAACTGTGGATCACCAAAATCTTTTCATGGACCACCAGTTGGCGACCGCTGACATAGACTACCCCAGCCCTTCCCTTGAACTGTTGCCATTTCAAAAATGTTTCACTTTAAAATGATTCATGCACAGTGGAGCACTACAAAAAAAAATGGTTAAATGTATTAGATGCATCAAATGCTGAACAGAAATAAATAAATATAGGAGCTAGCTAAACCTACATCAATTTATGCTAAATTACATTGAATTGATTTAAAATTGAATAATTCATATATTAAAAATTCAATATTATTCAGTCTTCACTAAATGTGTTTTTTTTTTGCATATCATTTTATTTTAAAGAGTAAATAAACTCAAACCTTGCCCAAAACAAAAAAATACAATTACCTTCAATCCCGCAGAGCAGGCGATCAGTCCTGAGGACTCCTACATCGGGTCCCGCATCGCCCCGGCGCCTGACTGCGGGCCGCGCTGGGCACCACCATCTTCTCCCTTTCTTACGGGTTCTTGTTCCTACATCACCCGACACAGGCGATAGATCAGGTGACATTGATTGGAAAAATGTTTCCTTTTGACAAAAGGAGCACCCAAGAGCCTCCTGGCATGCATGACGTCGGTATCTCGGGATGCTTTGCACTCCCATTCATTGGCAATAGGGAATTAGGAAGGGGTGTTGCACCCTTTTTGTATGTAGCCATGTATACTATGTAGCCAACTATGTAGCCATTTTTTTTTTAAAAAAGGTTGTTGGGCTAAAAAAAAAACAAAAAAAAAAAACAAACAGGATTTTTACGTTACATAAAAGGGTTGTCTACCCTTTTATGTAAATTGAAAATTCTGAGTTTAGGTACACTTTAAGCAAAAACTTCAATGTACAACAACCAATAAAATCATCCTTTTTCCCTAAAATATATATATATATATATATATATATATATATATATACTCTTAGGTAAAATAGAATATTTTGTAGGCATATACATACATAATATACAGTATATAATAAATTATTGAATAAATAGAACTCCATTTCAATTTTAACAGTTGAAAACTAACAGTTCCCTGACCTCACTTTTTAATGCAGTAGCTTATTAAATCTAATATGACTCCATTAAAAGTAACAGAAGTAACCATCAGTGAACTGCAGTATGTTTTTTGAAAGAAGATATTTCAGTGCCGCACATTACTCTAATGCATAGATTTTATATCTGTAATGGTTACTTTCATTTAATTAGTTCTACAAACTGACCCAATTTCTTTGCATTACATATCTTTAAATGTAGACATTACCGAAAAAGAAACCAGAATTCTATCCAGGCTAGTAGAATTAGATATACAAAACATTAGTGGGTAAAGTTCTGTACAATTTCTAATCTTTTCATTTGCAGATATTTACATATTTTTACAACAAGTAAATCAGATTTAAAAAAGCCCACACTGGCCTATTTAGCTGTAGGCACTGTGGAGGAGCTCATCCTTAAACATATCAGAAAATATGCTCAGATTTGGCCACATCCCTCTGTGGTTATATAAGACATTAGAAGGCTGCTAAGTCAGGGCTAGGAAAGGGGAGTTAAGAGAGTGAAATGACACTTGTAGATGAAAACTGTGCTCCCAGACGCTCTGCCTTAATTACTATCCTGTACAGATTGCCAAATGCTTCTAAAGCAACTAAGTAGCCATAAATGATAATACTTTCAGGAACTTTACTGTGATTTACTGCAACTGCAGCAAATGGATGTACAAAATGGTTCTGAACTACTCCTACTTAGTTGAATGGGAGTAGCTAAAAGTGTGGCTGAGCCTATGGTATAATGCAGTCAACTGAAAGTCAAAAATGTCCCTAAAAAGTCACAGAGGACACAAAAAGGCATGTTTTAAGTCTTGTTATTTTAAGTTTACTGTGTTTTATTTATTGCATCAAAGTAGTGACTTTTGATTTGCCTATTTAAACCAACCCTAGAAGCTTTGTTTTTTTTTCAATATCTAACATTTGTTTATATTTATTCCATTTATTAACCTATTGTTAACCCTATTTAACCCCAATTGGCTTCCCCCTCTCTGCTATTTTTCTTTTTCTCTTTATTTTATTTTTTTTAACCGTTGCTATTGTTAATTTTTTTTTTCTTTTTATTTGTTTATTATTTCCATGTTTGGACACCCAGTGACCAGCAGAGAGGAGAAGTTGTGTGGTAATATAGAAAAAAGCAATATACCCAAAGGCGTGCTAGTAGTGGACTATTTCATTGTATGAAATACAAGAAATGTATTCTTTGTTGAGGAAACCACATGACTGCATTAATCCATCACATCTTAGAAGACTCAGCAGATGCAAACTCTGGATATTTAGGGAGGAGGAGGATAGCCTGATGTGGTTTTAGTTACAAACAAAACCACATCGTAAATTTCCTTCTGTTGCTTAATAATATTTGTATTTTGTTTTGGTTAACCCATCCATAGTAATCATTTTGGTCTGTCCTATAGGGAGGGGTGGGGAGCAGTCATGATGTATGCAGTGGTCCCTAAACTTTCTTCGTTTGTCAGTCCTGACAATAAACAACCGAGTGGAGATGACCATTGTATGAAAGAGGAGGATGCAATAGGGTGCCACTTCCCCATCCAACACCCACCTACCCTGCACAGTGCTCATTCATTTTAGTGTTGCTGGAAACGACCAGGAAAGGTCATTTCCAGTGACTTTAATCTAACTTAAGACAATTACAGAATTTGTTCTTAAAAAGGTCAAGAGACAGGTAGGACCCCAGGGGCTCCTCGGGACACAGGGATCAATGTGTCCACACACAGGGCCACCATCAGAAAGTCCTGGACTCCATACCAGGTAAATTTCCCAATACCAGGATTGCAAAAGTCAAGCTCTTTTGATCAGGGCCTGGTATAGAAGAACCATTTGTCAGACTGTAGCCACCTTAGAAATTCTTTATAACTAACATATCCAATAATCATTTCTGCATGTAATATTGAAGCATAACTTTATGGTTCTTCAAGCCTTTCCATCAAAAACTTCCAATTTTTGGGGTTCCTATGTGATGGAGTACATGCACAAGTTTGGGATCCCCAGGGTTGTCTTCTGCTGCTTTGAACAATAAATAATAAAAACAACAGTTATGGGTTCCTGTTGTATACTAAAATATTCTTGTTGTATTATCAGAGCCTGTTACAATGCAAAAGATGCACAATGATTTCTAAAAGCTGTAACTCTTTAAAGTTATAAAAAAACTTCTCAAGTTGAAAGGTGAGGAATCTCAGACCAACAAAACCACCAAGGCTTGTTGTGTAAAGCAGGAAATGCATGGGTGGATATATTATTTGTGCAAACTTTGCAGTTTTTCAGAAACATAGAAGCCTATTTACACTTGTTGTGGCTTAGCCTGGTGTTAGGATCCCAGCACATTGTCACATAAACCACAACAATATTCATTTATACAGCACGGAGAGAATAAAGATTTCTTTGTGATGCCCAAAGCATTCTCTATGTTTGTAATATCCGTGGAATGTTGGGCAGCAATCACTATAAAGAATACTTTCCCACTTTTTTTTTTTTTTTTTTTATAAAACAATCAGTAATTTATAAATTAAATGAATATACAGCTAAAAATATGTCTTTTGCCCTGCACAGAACTGCTTTTGTTGAGGGTGTGATCATACCCTAAGGCCGCATGGACTTGTCAGATATTCATTGTCCGAGATGAATGGTTGTCCACATCTAGGGAAAAAAATTGAACGTGTACAGTAGTCGCCCAACGCTGTTTACTGATCTGTTTAGGGGGATCAATGAATGACTGATTGGGAATGACCGCTATGCATGTCAATAAAGAAGAGAACAGTGGGGTGCTGTTCACTCACTGTCTTCTCCAACGGAATGGGTGCTATGTGTACAATGCTCAGGCATTCATCTGTCATGAAAGATTGATTCCAGTGATAGAAATTGGTGTATACAGCAGGTCACAGGTTGGGCAAGGGACAAGACTTGGTTGTAATGTTTAATATTTCATATATGCATGCCATTTGTTTATTTAGCTTGTTTGCCTGGTGTTCTGTTTTTAAGCTGCGCCTACACAATGTTTCGGTTGCATGTTTAGTTGTTAGAGTCCCTTTACACGGTATACAGTACACTTTTGGAAACAAGGTCTCTTCCAGGCATGTGGTCTGTTCCAGTACATACAGGTTAAATGTCATAGGAATGTGTAGATGTGACTCGACACGCCACTCTGCACTCCATATAGCTTAAAAGAAATTGTTTATCACATATTGACCTTGGCTAAAAGCTGAGGAAGACCTTGGAACTGGAGGGTTTGCAGTCAGCTTGAAATAAAAGACATACTTTATTTGTAGAATTTTCTGATTGTCTTAAACAACTCAAGCTGTGCTGTCACTATCCTATCAATAATTATGACACTAATTCTAAAGAAGAATTGTATATATCATTTATGACACTTGAATCTGCCCTCCAGCACTACTTTCAGTGCTGCATAGTTGTACAGGTTCTTCTTCTGGACTGAAATGGCTCATTCTGGTTTACCTGTGCATTGTGAGCTTTTCATAATGTGAATTAAAGGGTGCAGCAAGTCAGATGGGGCTTAACTCACTTCTTGGCTGGAGGAAGTCAGTATCATGAAAGCCCAGCCACTAGGGTTCCGTGGAACTCAAGGGTTCCTCCAAAGGTTACCAGGGGTTCTTTGAGCTGAAAATGCTTGATCATTTTTTTTGCTGGTGCCAAATATATTCAGGAAAACATAAATGTGCTTCCTAGTATGTGAGGGTGTCTAGGCTCTCCTGTGCCTACAGCCTCATAGCTGTATATCTGCAGTGTGAGATTTTAGGAACTTCTGCCTCTGACTCATGGTCTCACTGTTATGGTCTCAAATCACTGTTATCCTTGCAGGAGGCTGTGTCATGGGGAAGTAAAGCCCTGCCTACCAAGATTGGCTCCATACAGATACCCTGTGCAGAACAAGGCATGGTAAATCAGGAATAAGATCTGTAGAGGGACTACAGTCATTAGTAGTGACTAGTCATTTGCCCTCTTCCTGCCTGTTTTGGATACAGCTTGCAAAGATCAGTTCCTCTTTAAGACTTCCAAGAGTGGCATCTAAAAAAACAGCAAACAAATGGAGTTCTCTATTATCTGACAAATGTCTGGCATAGCAGGAAATCCAGGGTAAAAGCTATGACTCTGCCCGTCTGCTCTCTGGCAAAATAAAGGTCATCAATTGAGTTAAAAAAAAGAAAATAAACATCTGGAACAAATGCTAGTTTTCTGTTATAACCAAACAGATGTTTGTCATCTAGGACCCGATTGGTTGATTAGACTGCTTTGCACTGACAGGAGGAAAATGTCTTCTTAATTTATACAGGAAAATAACTATAAAGCAAGAATACGTTTTTTTTTTTTAAATTACTGGGACAGACAGTTTCATCCTGCCTCCTGCATCTCCACATGGGGAGGGAAATCATAACCTCCATTACACCAAATCTCTCCACCGATGCTATATGGTCATCATTGAAGAGGATCGTTCTTGTTTATTTCAGGTAAAAATATAGCGTATGCACAAGTGTCCCCCAATGACGTTTGGTGATCATCCATGCAGGATTACCAAATAACTGTCCACTAATGATACCAATTGACAAACCTCTCATATCCAAAGAACACAGCAGGCTACTTAAAACGTACCTAAACTCAGAAATTTCACTTTACATAAAAGGGTAGACAACCCTTTTATGTAAGGTAAAAATTCTGTTTGTTTGTTTTTTAAGTGCAACACCCTAAACAAAAACAAAAAAAAAGTACAGCACCGCCCCTAATTCTCGATCCCCTAGGCCAGGGGTCAGCAAACTTTTTTGGCAACTAGGCCATTTCAGGCGTAGGTAGGAGCACACTAGGCCGAACTCTCTCTCGCATCCCGCCCTAATGGCTCCACCTCCCACCAGGAACGTCCCCTGAAGGGAAATCCCTCTCCGAAATGCATACGGCGGAGAGGGAGTTCCCCATTCACCCTGGCGGCAGAAGGGTTATCGCCGGTTGTGGTAAATAGGGAAGGGAGCCACCACACGGAGGCTCAAGAGCCGAATGTGGCCCTGGAGCTTCGCTGGCTCCAGCTCCAGTAGTTTGTTCCGGCTGCGCCGCGAGTTGCCAGCCGGGGGCGTTGGGCCGGAACAAACTAGCAGCTAGGCCTTGTCTGGCCTAAGGGCCGGAGTGTGCTGACCCCTGGCCTAGGCAATCCTAAATGAATGGGAGCACAAATACCTATGTCGGTGCCCAGCTCGGGGGCTGATACCGGGATGAAGAGGGACCTGATGGAAGACACCTCTCGACCGATCGACTGCGCTGCGGGATTGAAGGTAAGTGGATTTTTTTTTGTTTTAGGCATTTTTGAGTTTAGTCTTTTTTTAAGAAACTGTCTGTCCAGTGACCATTTGTTTCAATGTTAACCAAAACAATCCTAAAAGATCATTTTAAGTGGCATTAACCATGTTTGTTTATGGAGCTTTATCTCTTTAAGTTCAAACTCTTTAGGCCAAAAGTTCTAATGATAATCCATTCAACTAGAGATGGTCAATGAGATGCAAAAAAATGCCCAACACAACAACGAATGTTTTTGGAATGAAGGAGGAAACCGGAGTACCAGGAGGAAACTCACGCAAACACAGGTAGAATCTACAAACTTCAGGCAGATAGCGTCCTGGCCGAGATTCAAACCTGGGACCTAGTGCTGCATAGGTAGAGTGATAATATCTATGTCACCATGCTGCCCACTGTAGATAAAAAGACCCCAAAAATGTAATTTACTGCTTGTTATGATTGACTTCTCAGAAATTTTCATGAGACGATTCCTAAAGATTAACTACTTTCAAGGGGATACAAACCCCGCAATCATCAGAACACTAGAAGTGTAGCAGGTGGTTACTTAAACCAGGCAATACCATTCAGGAATCATTTTGCATAGGAAATGGTGAAACAAACTGCATTTGAACAGAACAAAAAAAAGTAGGTATCTGCAATAAAGTTTGTTCAAATATTTGAAATGTACAAAGTTGCATTTTAGGATTTTTCATAACTGTCTATGGCCATCCCTGCAGAGAATCAAGAATCTAAGACAGTCAGGATCACCAAATGTATCTCCAACACACAAGACTTGGCTTGAATTCTTGTAGTCAGTTGTAGCCAGTAATGACCAAATGTTCTATTCTCCATGCATTCCATGCTGCCGGGGTCCATTGGTGAGTCATATTTCATACACAACCATTGCTATGCCTATCACAAGGAAATAATGTATGTGTTGTACAGAAGAGAAGGCAAGAAGAGGTTCTCATAAATCTTCCCTTCCCTCATGTCAGATCTGCTGACTGAATGTTAAATGCTAATTTTGTCTTGGGGTAGAGGAGTAAGCAGCTATCCTTGTCTTGATTCTCACTCATACGGTCTTTCTCTGTCTTGACTTACAGAAGCCCATGTCACAAACTTGCATATTGTCTGATCTCCTAATTGTTGTAGAATATGGATATAGAACATAAGATATAAGTATGTTAAAATCAAATGGAGCACATGGTCACCGCAGTAGAATGTAGCTCAGGAGCAAATGTATGTGGCATAACACTTATTCATATCGTAAAGTTTTCACATTTCATATTGCAACCCCCCCACCACCACCAAAAAAAAATTATTCCTCACTTGTGATCCACCAGCCCAGAAGTATCTGCCATTTTATTCCAAAATGAACATTTCTGTGAAAACAGTTGACTACATTGAAGTTAATGGGAATTTATAAATGTAATTTATATATAATGTCTAACATATATAATAATATAATTTGTTTAAGAGCTAATAGTCAAGCTTCTGCCCAAAAAAACGTAGAGAGCCAGGTACTGCCATTTAAAACATGCACCATCAGCAAAATTGGGGATAGGGTCTTTATGTTGCTTTGAGGGCCACCACTGAGCTGTGGACTGGTAATGGATAGTGGGCTGTGTCTAACCAGGCCTTGACCATCCTTGTTGGTAGGGTGTCCCTGGTTCAGCTGTGGCCTCACCATCCCCACTCCCCAGACTGGTTTTACGCAAGAAATTTCCTCATTGGAGCCCTCTCACCCAGAGATCCATGGAAAATGTCTGTTGCATGACACTTGGCCATGGTACTAAAAAGGTTGAGGTCTGCTGATTTACATTAGAATGCCTAAAGCTGTAGGTGTTACATACAAAATCCACCAAATCCTTAAATGACAATAATAAAACCCACTGGGCCTAATTTATTATGGTTCTCCATGACTAGAGAAGATAGACAATTATGGGAGAACCTGGGCAAACCTAGAGGGTCTTAAAATTAATTTTTCTATTAGATGGCAAATGTTTTCAACCTGGACCAGATCCATTCCAGGTTTAATGGATCATTCAGGTTCTCCTGTGATTGTCTATCTTCTCCAGTCTTGGGGAGCTTTAATAAATCAAGCCCATTGTGTGAAGACCAAAATTGTTTAATGTGTAACTCAGAATTCCCTGCACTAATATCGCAGAGCAGGGAATCTGTAATTAAGAAATGGGAGTGTGATAGGTTAACAGTGTTAGTTGTTGGGTTATCATGATAGAAAACAATATTGGATACTTATTATGACACACGCCAACACATCATAACACATGTAAATGTGCACCAATGTGTGTTGTGATGTGTGCACTGCAACGTACATTGGAAACACGTGTTGATGTGTGTTGTGATGAATATCCATTGATTTCTATGCAGAACACATCAACAGAAAAATATGCATTGTTGTGAAACCATTTGGATGCGTTTCAGCAGGAATTGTCCATATGACAGAGTTTTAGTGGACCTTTTGCAGAATTTCTACATCGTACAATTCACTTTCTGCCATAGAACCAGTTCTGAGGGAATGAGCATTTCAACTTCCTAATCAAAAACTTGCTAAGTTTGAACAATATTATTCTTTGATGTATTGCTGTCAGTGTACACGGCTAAAATATATCTGATGTTATCCCTTTGCAACTAAAGTTCCACATGCAAAATCAGGCAAGGTTTAAAAGAAGAAATAAGAAAGCAATCTCCCTCTCTGGCCCAGCCAATCGAGATGGCCAAAGATCGTAACGAGGAAGAGAAGAAGGAAGAAGATGGTCGTGTCCATGACGGAACCGGCACAGGTATAGACTGGGGTTGGTTTCACTTTATTAAATTAGATGAAGCTCTGCTGACTTTTGGTATTCTTTGCAAAGGAAACCATTTATTATCATACTGTATTTATATGGCGCCAACATAATATGCAGCGTTGTACAATAAATAGGGACCATCACAACACTCACTAAGGTAAGCAAGTTTTTTTTTGGCAGGGTAATAATTCACCTTAGTACGTCTTTTAGTAAGTCAACCCCACTGCAGATGTATAAAGTATTATCCTTTATGATAAAATGTTTTTAGGTTACTCTCTTAAAATAAAAAAGTTCCTATAGTATTTTATCTTCTGATTTAATGCTTCCAAGGTATTCTTTTCATAGTACACAGGGTATTTTCTCATAGAAATGAATGTTCTTAGAATATGTTGCATCCACTAATGCTTATATTCAACAGAGAAATTCATACTGTAACATACATATTAATAGACTTATTCACATTGTAATTCAATCAGTTCAATTTGACAACATTAAAACACACATAATTCAGCAAAATTTTAGGATATATTTCATTTTTGCACAAATACATTCACAGAGACAAATTTTATAGATCCCAAAAGTTTATTTTTATTGGTATTCACAATTAAAGAATATTTCTGTTCTTATATCGGTACTTTAATTTCTATTTTCAATATAAAGAAGATAGGGAATGCTTAATTATGTTTAGCTGTGACTATGTGTAAGTTTTTTCACTATTTATTTACAATTACAGTGATCTCCCCAGCCCTTTTCAGCTGGGTGCACCACCCGGCACATTCAGTAATCGCTCAGCTGTTTTTCAATGGTTACCTAAATGTTGGGTCACAATACTGGGGCCACCACCCGCCTACAGCTTCTTACCACCCAGCTAAAAAGATTTTAATGATCACCCATCAATTTTATCAATGATAGTAAAAACTAGTGATCAAGGGGCTACATTTCAAAAATCATGCCAAACAGAAGCTTTCAAAATACCATTTTCATAAATAGACCTTTTTGGAAGATGAAATTAGCACATGGAAGTCTAAAGGGAATCTAAAGATTCACAAATTTCCTGAGAACATGTTGTCCTTGCTGGTAAAAGTTGTCTGCAAACAAAATCCACATTTGTGTAAACACGGTCCGGTAACTGAGCACAGCATGCAAACAAAAATCAAGAATCACTTAACCTCAGCATGGCTTATAATTTATACCTCTTATAAATTCACCATCTTATTTTCTACATCCTTGTCTTAGTTTACACAACTTGAGACAAAACAAAGACTGAAATTCGCATACCTCTAAACCTCATTCAAGGAGCTGAAAGCCAATAATAGAATTGGAAAGGATTACAAAATGATCTAACACCCATAATGCTACTTTTTGGCTTCTTAAATCACATTAATTTAATGTTTAATACACACTTTCTGGAGAAAATAAAAATCTTTACAAATAAGAGGTAAACAGTATTTTGGGGCCAGGCCAGCCCAATCAGGCATCTGTTTTGTAAAATCAACATGTTTCACAACATTTGTCCATTTGTAACAGGGTTACTGAACTGCTTCAACATTTCCAACTAAAAGTTTATGGGATTCAGTGACTGAGACAGCAAAATGACTGTTTACTGATTGTGCAAGAAATGTTTTGCTTCAGCATTATCAATATTGATTTATTGGGTCTGATTTATTATAGCTCTCCAGGGCTGGAGAAGATACACTTTCATCAGTGAAGCTGGGTGATCCAGCAACCTGGAATGGATTTCTTGTCATTTGCTACTTGTTAGCAAATGTTCTTTCTAGATTCTGGACCAGATCCTTTCCTGGCTTGATGGATCACCCAGCTTCACTGAAGAAAGAATCTTCTCCAGCCTTGGAGAGCTTTATTAAATTAGGCCCATTATGACAGATTTGAAGTTGGGAGACAATGGTAATCAAACTTTGAAATGGCATTTTTGGATGTCTTTTTTTCTACAGGACAAGCCCAAAGCTAATAATAACATGGTGGATTATAGCCACAGAGATACTGGATTGCACTTAATCACGCAACAACACTATATAAATCGGTGGGACTTTTGAGGTACAATGTAAAAGTGAAAATAATCACTTTATTAAGATTTAATTAACACAATAAAAACAATAAAAAATAATAACTATATAAATCATTAAATGTCAGACAAACCTTTAATTGTTTTACAAAAAATGTGACTTGATATGAGAAACAGCCATATAAAGAGAGAGAAAGGAATTACATAGAGATTGTGAGAGACTGAGAGAGAGCAATACACAAATAGAGAGAAAAAATAGAGAAAAAGAAAATACAATAAAATAATAAAAACATACAATATATAAATCACAAAATGTCAGACAATACTTAAAACAATTGTTTTCTCAACACGTTGTGCTAGTAAAGCTTCTTCAGGGGAAATGCCAACGGTAGTACAGTCTATAATTATTATTATTATTGCACAGTATTTATATAGCGTCATAGTCATGTCACTAGTTGTCCCTCAAAGAAGCTTACAATCTAATGTCTATACCATAGTCATATGTCTTTAATACAGTTTAAGGCCATTTTTTGGAGGGGGAGCCAGTTAACCTAATAGAATGATAATAGACATAATAATATAATAATAATATAATAGAATACAGCTCATGAAATTATCTAAAATTTTTTACACAACCTTAATATTATTTCACTGTAATAAATGCTAAAACCATTACTTCCTATAGACTGTGTTAAATAAAGGGATTGATTTTTACTTTTACATTGTACCTTAAAGTCTCACCCATTTATTTAGTGTAATTGCATGGTGAATAATAAGTAGACAGATGGGGGCTGTTTTATGGCAAACAAAAACAAGACCATTTTTTAAGATCATTCTTTTAAATACTCCAGCATTGTTCAGAGTGACAGAAAATCCCAAGACAAGGATATAGGGTAGGGTATGGATCTGCTACATAGTGGCACATGGTGATCCATTTTACCTGCTTGGCTGGAGCTAACTAATAATTTAACTTATTTATTTGTTCAGCATATAATTGTAGCACACTGTACACTCCATTAAAAATAATCTAATATTATAACTTAACTAGAAAAGTATTATTGGCTTTGCTTGTTCTACACAAAGTAATAAGGAAATCAAGGTTTTATTATTTGGTGTTAAGAAACTATCAGCTTCCCCACTCACATTCATAAATAACTAAGCTGAATGTCACATGAGTTGTTCTGCATGTTATATAATCAGCAGCTGGAATTCCATTCTCAAATAAAAATCATCTCTAACGCCAATGCCAAAATCAGTGAACAAAAAGTGAACCTGCTGAAATATTAATATGATAAAACAAAGAGCAAATAATAATAATCCAAAAAGTAATGCCATTTGTATTACTGTCAACTATGTTTTATGACTTGCAAGCTAAGAGTGGTTAGAAAATACAAATAGAGAGAGATACAGGGATGAGAAAGAGAGGGGGGCGGGGAAGAAAGAGGGAGAGGGAGAGAGAGAGATGGAGAGAGAGGGGGGAGAGAGAGGAGAGAGGGGGGGAGAGGGGGAAGAGAGAGAGGGAGGGGGAGGGGGGGAGAGAGGGAAAGAGAGAGAGAAAAAAACAGAGCAATTATAAGAGAGAGATAGAGAGAGCAATATAAAGAGAGAGAAAGGAAGAAATATATAGAGATTGTGAGCCAGAAATAGAGAAGCAGAGAGAGCGATAAAGATATATACATAATACATAATACACAAATCTCCTGAAATTCCAAGTTTACAAACATTATTTTATCCTTGCATAGCTCTCATGGTCTCAGGAAAGGCCCATTTGTAACATCTTTGGATGTGTGCTATATAATTAGTTACAGACTAAAGTACACTCAGTAGGACACAAATGACACACTGACACAAAGCAAAGCAATAATAGAGAGTAAGGATAAACAAGGAAACCTAGAATTTCATGGTAGGAGGACTAATTGTTCTTTTTCATTCACCCATTTTCCAAATGACATAAACCCTGTTGCTCTCCTCTCTCTGGGCTCCTTCCAAGGGCACATCCATTGTACACAGCTGCCGTGCATAGGAACAGCTACTACCGTAGACTACTTCAGATTTTCAATTGCTGGTTTCATCTTACAGTTCGGTGGGAAATGACAAGGAAAGTAAACTCATTAAGGGTTGTACTGTAATAGAGAAATATCTCTGTGGCATGTGTGCACTTCTGACAATCTAGTGGCCTCGTTGGGGAGGGATGTGATGTGGTCATGGTGTTTCTCAACAAAGGCATCAGTCTTAAAAGTGGAAATACATTTTAAAAATAAAAAATTGTGTAAGCAATAAAACAAATAGCCTGTTTGCAATCTTCTCTATATTGTACACTGATCTGGGCATGCACGGTATAGCTGATGGGAGGGAATCAATGAACTACAATGAGCATGCATGGGAGTTACAACAATCCAACCCCGCCAATGGAGATGGCCAAAATCCCAAACTTGCAAGAGGAGCAGGTGAAGATGTCAGCTGATAGGAAACATAAAAGTAGTGCAGTGTTACATGTAGAAGAGCAAAGAGTAATTCCACTAGTTTTGACAGATATATTTCAGAAATTCAACCCTTCGCTTTTATCCCAATGGTACCGTCTCGCCTTCCCTTTACTTTGGCGATGTCAAGTACAAGTACAGGTTGGGGACACAAGGTCGGTCAGAGTTCAGGGACATATTATAAATAAATAATAATATCAGCCTTAGAGAACTGGAATCTCCATTTTCAGGGCATGAAAGCCACACTGCACAGTAGCTTAAAAAAACCAAGCAATTCCATAAAAAAAAGAATACATTTTATAGAAAGGTGGTGACCTTTAAAACTGATTGCAGAATTTTTTTATTAGCTGGAATGTCTCAGTAAGTGGCAAAGCTGGGGGGAGGGATATTTTCCAAGACTGCTGATTTTTTTGTCTAATAAATCCAAGAAGAATACAGCCAATTTTTAAAACGTTCACTCTCAACAGTAACAAATCTCCGTGCCCTGACCACATTTTGCAGTTATTGCACGCATCCGTTTACCTAATAACTTTTTATGGTTTCCATAAAAATGATGTTTAAATTTTTGAGGCTTTTTCAGTTGGTAGTTTGTTTCTATCACTACCGTGCATCATTTTTATAGTAAAAATGGAAATGGCTGTTGGTTATTGGACTATCACGTGGTTCTTTTTTCTGTGTTGATTGTTTGTTTCATATGTATGTTTTTAAACTTTTTTCATTAATAAAGAATGTTAACAAAAAATGAAAATGGAAAAACTTTAACCTTTAAAGAATTAGTATTAGTGTACTATATTAGTATTAGTATATATTAGTATTTCTAATTACCTAAATCCATCTGGGATTCACAGGTCCTTTCTTTTCTGGGCCCCAAATCTACTATAAGGGTAGATATGGTAAAATAATAAGATATAAAATAGATAAAGGTAAAATGTTGTTTAAGTGTTGCATTCGATATCTTTTATTTTATATCGCTGAGTTTCGGGGCCAAAGTAGAGACCTTTCTAAAGCCAGAGATTTAACAGACATCAAGACTTTGTACAGACGCACTTTTTTTCCTCTGTTTCCAACTGAACAGTGCTGCAATCCATCTGATCTTCCTTTGCCTTGTGTTATAAATTGTTTTGGGAAAAGCTGATAAAAATTCCTGCAGTTATTCTGCCTGAGGTGAAGGGGTTTAGGAGAGGCTGTCCACTAAAGTGACACTGGGCCTGATGTATTAACCTCCCTAGCGGTTCATTTCTTTCCAATTTTATATGTCTAAAAGTGGTAAATTGTTTTTCATGAAAATGTATTTTACAGTATAATATAATAGTATGAGTATAATAAAGTTTGAAACACAAAATCATGTAAAAACAATAATTTGAGTAATTAAAAAATCTATATATTCAAAAAAAATGATTTTTTTGAAATTTTTAAAAATTAAAAAAAAAAACACATTATACTCATACTATTATATATACTGTAAAATAAATGTTCTTGAAAACAATGTACTGCTTTTAGACATATAAATCCAATGTGTTGCATTCAATACAGTTATTTTGTATTGAATGCAATACGAATAGATTTTGAATTTCCCGCCCCGCCGGCAACGTACACACGCCACCGAGTGACTCATTGGGTGCAGAAGCCAGCCAGAGGAAGAAGAAAGAAGACGGAGATTGCGGTGCTGGATGGCACGGGACGCCGGCGGATCAGGTAAGCACTCTATTTATTAACCTTCCCATAGATTTACCTACACCGAGTGTGACTCGGGGTTAGCACCTTTAGCAACTTTTTTCTACCCTGAGTCACACTCGGGGTTACCTCTAGGGAGGTTAAAGCTCTCTAAGACTGGATAAGATAGATATCTTGAAAGAATATGGGTGATCCAGTAAACCTGGAAGGGATCTAGTCTAGGATTGAAAACATTTGCTAGAAAATTGCAAATCACGTTAAGAAATCCATTCCAGGTTTGCTGGATTATCCAATCTTCTCCTGTCTTGGAAAGCTTTAATAAATCAGGTCCAAGGTCTCTACTAAATGAACCCCTACCCTAATATTATATGTCATCTATTACTCACATATCATTTCCCTTCCATGGTCTCAACTATTTTGGCAACCTACCTAGTTTGAACCTACCTAGACTAAGTAAAAGAGTCAGTCCAAACTTGGGAACCCTCAACAGGAGACCTTTATATGCTTCCCCATTCTCAAAACTGCAGGGTATTCTCACTGTAGGGGTAAATTAAGCAAGAGGAGGTTGAGGGGTGCCATTTGATAAGGAACTGTCATTCAACTGTCATTCATGGGCAAGTGTACAATGTTTCTTTAATAATATGCTCCATTCCAAAATAATATTTTGATTTGGTTGGTAATTTGCTTCAATCACCCAACTGCCTCTTTTCCCCCCCTATGTTCCAATGGTAGGTTTCTTACAAATTGCACAGTGACAGTGTAGGACTATAATAAAAGATTTGTTCTTACAGCTGTATTACTTGTATATGTCCAATATTATAAAGAATCCAAGGGAAGCTGTCACCAATGTCCGATGGCAACTTGCAGAAACAAGAATTTGGGTGAAGATTGCTAGTCATAGATGATGTGCTCGGAGCTGCCCTAATATATGCCAAGCCAGTTCTTCACTCTCATCCTGGCCCTGCAGACAGTTAAAGATGTCACAATTTATATAGCACTTGTCAGCTTTACTGAGATTATCACTGTAACATTTTTTTTATTTAATAATACTGCTTATACATAGCTCAGAGCAACACTATTGTACAACTCATGCTGTCAACCTGCCAAAAACCACCATCTGGGTACACAAAGAGATACCATCTCCGCTGTGCTGCCACTTTACAGCTTCTTGCAGCTATGCATTACCCGCCTTCATTACAGGAAACAATGGCTACATTCACAAGGTTAATTGACAAGACAAGCGATAATCAGTAATAAATACAGATGACAAGTCATTATGTTGGCAATTTTTTTAATATATATATGCTGGATCTCTAAATAACCTATTAAAGAACCATGGAAGAATAATTAAATATTGTAGCACAATAAATAATATGATGCCAAATTCAGGGGGTATCTGGTATCATAAACCTCAGGTTTCCCTGAAAAAGGGTTGGATATGGCTATGGCAGAACTGCAGCCCTTTATTTTGGATCCTGGTAGGCCAGGCACTCCTATGTTTTCCAGGCCAGATACTTAGGTTGGCTAGGAAGCACCTGGCCTCTGATATTAAAAAGGCACCTGCCTTTAAGACGGGGGGAGTTGCAGCCTGAGGCCAGGTGGGCCAGGTGAGCCAGGTGAGCCAGCTGCAAAGGCTGTGCTGTGTCCAGCCTGTAAGCTGGGAGCAGGTCTCATAGATTTTCTGATTACATTTTGAGTTTTTTGCATGTAATGCTGTGATGACTTGTGGTCAAGTGTCTGAAGTAGCTCTCTGAAGGAAGTGTGTTTTGAAGATTATCTCCCACAATTTGTATTAATAATATTCCATATTTCCAATATTCCATATTTGTGCAAATGGCTCACAGTCTAATGTCCTACCATAGTCATATATCATTAACACAGTGTAAAGTCAAATCTGAGGGCAAGCCAATTAACCTAACTGTAAGTTTTTGGAATGTGGGAGGAAACTGAAGTACTCTGAGGAAACCCACACAGGGAGAACCTGCAAACTCCATGCAGATAGTGTCATGGCCAAGATTCAAGACTGGGACCTGCAAAGTGCTAACCACTGAGCCACCATGTTACATGTATAAAAGTAAAGAACTCAAAGACACTAGTTCAAATCAGTCTGACATGTGACATATCAAATAAGAAGAATGGACATTGCATGGCACAAATTTAGGAAACAGAATGTAATAAAGATATATAATTATGGGCTGTCATTGGTTTGCTTCTTTTTGAAATTTTTAACTTCAACACCCTGATCTACCCAAACGCATGAGAAAACCAGAGAGAAGTAAAAATTCCCGATCTTGCATGTTGCTTTGGGTCCTAAACAGAAAAATGCTTGATTTAGGTACTATATAAGTGACAAAATATTTTCAGAAGATGGGTGCCCACCTGTTTCTGTGAACTAAAGTGTCCTCTGGAATAACATATTTCCCTCTAATATAAAGGCATGTGATATGTTACCTTTAAGACGCTGTTCAGAAAAATCAATCTGAGCTTTTAAAGAAATCATATCTGCCCAACGTCCCAAGTGTGCATTCCTCTCTAATACAGCCATTTAACTAGAAAATGCTACCGTCTGCTGTAAAAGTCCACATATAAACCCTTTTTACGAGCTGTCTTGTTTATTTGAACAGAGCTGCTCCTTGTAATAGGGCCTGGCTCTGATTACTGAAAATCGTCCTGTGCTTAATTCTGGAAATGCCATTACAGACCCAAGACCATGTGATCACCATTGCAGCTGTCCTGCATATATTATATTGAGCGGACGGTTAGTGCTATCTCATGTTTCACGTTTACTAGGGATTAGCAGTATGTATGAGATCGGCAGCTCTTTTGAAAATAAATAAATAAAAAATGACCATTACAATGTCAAGAACAATTAATGGATGTTATATTTTAGTTGTAAGCGAAAGCATGGAGAATATGCTTTACTATGAAATGCTGAGATGACATGTGCAATAAATATGTCAAAGTGAACAAGCGGCTACTGAAAAAGGAGTCATGTGATCCCTTGATATCTGCCATTCGAATGGGTTATGTGAACTCTAATCAGCAGCCACTTAGTTCTCATTCACATGAGCCCTTAGCATCTTACTGCAATTTCGTGAAACTGGAACCCTCTCTGTGTATAAACACTAAATATATTAGGGGTCTGCTTGGCTCTGACCAGTCAATGAGATTTAGGATAATTGAAAAATCCCTCAAGCCTTTGTGGCTGCTTCTGCTGTCGTTGTTAGCTATAAATCAAAGACATATGGAACCCTCCATGTCTTGTCACCTATCTAGGATTAACAAGCCATGCTCTCTGACCATGAAGGTGCCACATATAAAACTTTTATGATCAGAAGCTGCAGTAGGATAAGAACTTGCAACACAAATAACAAGGACACCATTACTGGCCAAAAGTATGTAGGCATTCCTTCAAATTATTCCAAATGTATCCAATATGGGAGGACTGTCAATACAGCCCACAAAGACATTTCCAACAACTGTGAACTTCAATGTTCTAATAATAGTTTGGGGAAGGTCCATTTTGGTTCCAGCATTACACCGTGCATAAAGTTAGCTCTACATAGAAATTCGAGAGACCTGCACAAATCCCTGACCTCAACCCAACTGAACCCTTCTGAGATGAACCTAAACACCAATGTGAGCCAAGGTGCCTTGTCCATCCTCATTGCTTAATCTCACAAATGCTGAAGGACACAAATTCCTACAAAGACATTTCTGATATTTTGGAGAAATGCTACATATATACTGCCAATGGGTCAGAATAGAATATCTAACATGAGAATGTTATGGTCAGCTGTCCACAAATGAATATGATATTGGCCATATAGTGCACATATGTCCATTTTTTATCATATAAGTCATATAAGTGTTGTGGTTGGCAGTATCCAGGCATATTGAGGGTTCTAGCTGATCTAATTTGTATTACAATATATTTATTGTAGTACAGCCAAGCAACTTGTCATTTTATAAGTAAGAGAATCCTTTGGTTTCCCTTTGAAAGGTTTTCTTGCACACACTGGTCACAACTAGTCCACAAAAGGACCTCGGTACCATGGAAAGTCAGGTTGAAAGCAAGACTAGTTAGGTTGGTGTTATGCTAATGTAGAGCTGATTCATCATTCCATCTGCCATTTTACTGCTTGCTTTACTTATTTTCATTGACATGATTTTTATGACAACTTTGACAACTCAAAGATCTTCGCAAGTTTAATTTTTAAATATACATAAGAAATTGTCTGTTCTTCAAGTTCCTGATATGGCTTAACCTATTTATAGATTTATATCCATCTGATTCTGGTGAAACTTAATAATACCTAATATTTAGTAAACCTAATATTTACGCCGAGCCAACACCCCCCGACTAGACTAGGTAAGGTTACCCTGCATAAAGGGCACCTGATTTGGTTTTTCCTGAAATTCCTTATCTTCGGCATTTCAATATTTGCCCTATATCGACCGGTTATCCAGACAGGTATATTTTTGCCAGTCTGGTTTGCAAATGTTTGCTGTAATTACTTATTTAGTTTTGGTAAAGGTGCCAGCGGTTAAGCAAAGTTTATTTCAAGTTAAAATAAATTACTGTTATCTAAAATAAAAGATAACATTGAAAATAGGAGAATGAAAACCTCGGTTTGGGTGACAGGAGAGAAGAGAAGGGGAATTTTTTAATTTCAACAAATGCTGATGGATACATAAAAAGGACTAGTTGAATTTTCAAGGGGCATTTGTTTTAAAAGATTTACCACTGGTATATTGGGGCATATTATAAATATGCCCTAATGAGGATTATAGCCATTTTCTTTCTTTGGATAAAGCAAGGAAGGATGGGAAACACAGGTTTTGTTGATGTCTAAGCCCTTTCTGGTGAGATCCATCATTTTATTTGTCCTGGTGATAATGACAAACAACAAATAAATGGTACACATTTTTGTAAGCACATACAGGGCAAAAAACCATACAACTGTTAACTTGTTTTGCCCACTCCTGACCTTAGTCATAAGTAAATATTGTACAATCTCTAGATTCCTATATACCAACCCATCGCAAGAACCAGCAAAATCAATGTAGCTAAAAAAACCATATTGGTCTGCTACAAAAAGTCAAAACCATCACACAATAATAAATGTTTTAAAATTTTGGCAATCAACAACATTTTAATCATTTATAACATTCTGAATGTGTCTAAAATACACAATAAAAAATTGAAGAACTGAAAAAATAGAAAAGGCAACACAAAGAAGGAAAAGGGAACTATATGTGAAGGTCAATGCCTCAGTGCTTTGCGGAAGGACTAATGCCTAATGATATTCCACAGATCTGGAACACAATACTCCAAAGTAGGAGGCAGCACGGTTGGTTTAGTGGCTAGTACTCTGGCCATTGCAAGCACTAGGGTCCCAGGATTAAATCTTGGCCAAGGCACTACCTGCAAGGAATTTGTATTGATTGTTTGGGTTTCCTCCCACATCCCAAAAACATGCAGTTATATTAATGTACCTTCTAAAATTGGCCTTAGACTGTGTGATTACATATGACTATGGTAGGCACATTGGATTGTGAGCCTTTTTGAGGGACAGTTAGCGATATGACTGTGGGCTTTTAGGGCGCTTTATACATACCAGTATATAAATAAATAGGTGTCAGTACAAGTCCTTCACATTACAACGAATTTCCAAGACATGGCATTTGAAGCTTGATTTGCACACTATGATGACTTATTCCAGCACAGCTGACAGTTGCAATAGCTAAATACATGAGAAGGAGACTAGTCCGCCATCCGCTGGCTACATCAAAGATTACATGTTCCAATCCAATATGCCATATATGATAAAAAATAATATTATAGGTAATAAAAAAGGCTTTCAAAATAGGTAACCAAACCCCTTTGCTTTTATCGGGTTTCCTAAAAGAGGCCCTGAAGCACCAATTTTTAAGCCCATGAATTTTTTATAATTGTAGGTGCTAACAGAATATTTATTCATGCCAAGCAGCAAATATATCTAAAATGTCTTTATATAGTTAATAGAAAAAACAACTGCTATAAATCTTTTACATAAGAGTCTTAGCATAAACATTAATGAGTCAGGACGGTGGGTTTTTTAATTATTGCTGTAAAACTAAGCGCTGAGCTGCCCAGCCTGGCACATTTAACGTATCCGGTTTATTGGATTCTGGCAACTTAAGTTGAAATTAATGTTAGCTGCTATGATACAAGTGATAATCTCTTCCTCTGTGATCTGTATACACAAATAGGGACAAATAATATGCAAACATTCTTAACCTCTGCTACTAAGGGAAATTCAAAGTGAAGTTTAACCAAAATGAAAATCAAGATTTGCACTACTGAAATTCAGCTTTTCTGTATATTTCTTGGAATGCAGTCAGGTTGCAAAAACAATATAAATATGTATTTGTTTTATTTTTTTTTCAAATGTTTAACACTGTTTTTAACTCATTTTAATACTGTTTGCTGCAGAAAAAAATTAAAATACCCCAGGCTTGCAACACACTGCAGAACCATACCTTTGGTACCTTTCCCAGGCCTGAGTGGTCAGGAAAGATAGGATCAGGGGATGTGTTTCACTCATCTTGTCCATATCAGGCCCAGGCATGGGTTCGCAACGTTAAGGCACAGGGCCTCTTCCACACAAACTGTCACCCAAAAATAGTGGTTTATGAGTAGGGATAATCTTGAAGTCACTCATTTAACTAGAAAACGCCCTACCCACCCGAAGAAATAAGTGTATGGGCACAAAGAATTTTATGCCCAAACCTTAAAGAAGGGGGAGCTTGTTTTACAGAATATGTTGGCCATATATAAAACATTCAATAAAGAACACTTTAAAATAAAATACCCTTAACCCAGGGTTTCCTCAACCAGGGTTACTCCAAAGCTAGGGTTTCCTTGAGCAATGAGCAGCTTGGACCTTTCAGGTAGGTTTAACTCAGCAGTCGCCAACTGGTGAAAATTTCGGTAGTCTGCGGCAATGGCCTTTAGACACAACCTGCCAAGTAATCTGTAAGGGTGATATTCTTCCCACTGGCCAATAAAATAAGAGAAATTCTTTCTACTGAGCACCACGGTAATGAGCTGTGGGGTTACCTGAAGACCTGAAAGTTTTTTCAGCCCTAACCTATCCACCAGTCTGCTGCAAGCAGTAGGAAATGTTTCCTGTCCTTTTGGTCTACTATAAAGTTTTGCAAAATTGTAACAACATATTAGAGGCTGCAGCAGGAACATGACAGCTTTGCACCTTAACCGAACAGGCACTGGATTGACATGATTTTGCCATATCAGAACCAGCATCAGATAACCCCAGGTGATGTCTAAGCAAAGATGACTCTGTCTTTCTGCAGAGAGAGTAATGTGATCATTGTTATAGGTAAAAAAGTACCTGGAACTGTTCCACCTACACATCACTTGGCAAGGACCCATTTAACATAAAGAATATAACTGATGCAAATTCCACCTAAAAACACAGTAAATGTTAAAATGCAAAGCAAATGAATTTGTTTAATGGTTGGGAAGTGCCGACAATGGTATACATAATAACATGAGTGCTATTTCAACATAACATTGTTCTGTTCTAATAGAACATGTAATGTTAAACTTGGAGTAACGCGGACATATAAAACTACTCTGCAGTTTTAAGAGTAATATTTACCAGAAATAACAATTCTATATAAAATAAGCAATGTTTTAATGAATAAAAACATCAGTCAGTTTTAGTCCTGCGAATAAGTTCTCTTTTCTCTGAATAAACCCAAAGCCTACATTCATTAAGCTTCAAAGTAAGCTGTTCACTGTAACCACTTATTAAACAGAGTGCCAAGGAATATCAACAAAAAGAATGCCCTTATCAGTTGATTAATAAACAGAACTTAACAATTAACTGCTCCAGAGTGGTTGGGTCAATAAAAAGAATCACTATGTCCTAATGAATTAGCAGAATGTTCCATGGTAAATTGTATTAGGAACTGGGCAACTTCCATGGAGTTTACAAACACGTTTTTCAGCATCTTATGACATTTAAAATATAACTTTTGGGTTTTCACCAGTCTCCTTGCCTATTTCCCACTTATTTTTAAAGAAAATAGATAGCTAGAAATTAATAGATTTAAGACCACATTAAGTGGCAAATATTTCCGGCAATCTACTGGCAGTTTCCAGATCAAGGTAAAACAACTTATTATTATTATTATTATTATTATTCATGGATGTCAACATATTGTGAAATTCTTATTACTCTGCCTTAGAACATGTAATCATTGGGATGTATGTCTGGGATGAATTGTGCTTGATCTATTAAAACTCTCTAAGACTGGAGAAGATAGACTTTCATAGGAGAACGTAGTTAGTCCATCAAACCCGCAATGGATCTGGTCCAGCACTAAAGAAAATTGGTATCTAATAGCAAATGATTTTTAGAAAATCCATTCTGGGTTAACCCATGATAGTCTTCTTGAGTTTTGTACAGAATAAATAAATCAGGCCCATTTAGTCCATCTCTGCACTGCATGCCTATTTCCCTGCGTTTCGCATCTTCTAAAATGCTCAATGCACAGAAAACTACCTGTTGATCTGCCAGGAATCTAGCAAGTTCCTAACTTGGGCTTGACGAAACACTGGCTCTGCTGTACTGAAATCCAAGAAGAGTTCTTCCTTGCTGCTTTACAAAGCCCCTGCACCCTATATTATGGGAAGGAGAAAATAAAAGGTGTTTTTTACAAGTTCAGCACATGGAACCAAAGCTGTATGAGTTTAGGCAAGTGACTATCCTAACTTGCTGAAAATTATGGGATTCCAGAATTACATCGGTTAACAGTGCAGCAAGGCCATTTGCAACAATCCATGCACAATAAAAACCTGAAACTTCCTAATAATGCATTATAAATAAACAAATTTTTTATACCAATCACCCACCAAATAATAATAAACAGTAATTGCTAGATACTGGAAACGATTGGCACACACGGCTCATAAAAGCGATTGTACATACAAAGACAGATAATAAATGATCCCAATAAACATCAGTAATTATAGAAATAGAAGTGTGCCAAAAGTGCCAAATGTAAATTTCCCAAATTCAAGTAAGAAGCCAAAGTTTATTCCAATTACCATCCATTCAACTTCCAGATACACCAAATCTTCTTCCAACCGGCCGACTAGACAACTTGGAGTTTAAATTCTATTGTCCCAAAGAAGCCCTATAAATGATTTTATGGTCATTCCATCTCTTCCCAGATTTACAAGATAATAAAAAAAAATTGTGCTGCCAGGAATCCTGAACAGAATTAATTATGATCATATATCACAGTTCTGGGAGGCGTGAGGAGCAGTTATAATAGGCTGAAACACACAAGTATGCGTTTTTTTTTAACACGTTAATTGACAACATACCTAATTGAGCGCACAACTGCCTAGTGAGTCCACTGTAAATTATGTATGTAGAATATGATGTCAAATTTTTTAAATTTATTGTTATACCTCCCTTTCAATCGTTTTTCTATTCTATGGAATCACATCTGCAAATAACATATCTTCATATTATATTTGCACACATTCTGGTTTTATGAGCAGTTATCTTTTTTTTTGACTAGCTAAAACCAGTTCACCAGTAAATGAGAGATGTCCTCGTCACATCACTAGTGTGTTTTTGTGGGGTTCACTTAGAATGTAGGGTGCAGGTAGTCTTATGGGGGAGCCTCTGGTCAGGCGTTCTCAATAAGTGGGAGTCATTCTGGGGAGCTCCCAACTTAGTACTTGGTGGGCTGGTTTCGGCCGTCCTGCAAGTAACATGACCTGCCTGGTTTCAGACAGATGGGTCAAGTAACCCAGTCCCCCCCATCTGGAGCATTATGCCCTTGGGCGGGTCAGGTACAAGAGTACAAGAGGATCATAAAAGTCTCCTAGTCACACATTTTCTAGCAGTAGTCTGTTTGGAGCAATTCATCTTTAAGGATTACAACAGAAGCACCCTTGAAAATATCCACAGATCTGCCCCCCTCAACAAACAATCTATGTAGATTTTCTTTTGATACTTTTTGGTTATTCTGTATTGTTTGTCCATTAGGCAGGGAATTAGGTGAAATTAATACACCTGCTTCTAAAGTCCATTCTGTGGAACCCATTCTACATTAGGAAAAGTAAGAGTTCAGCTTTAAGTGGTTCTCTGTACAATAAAGCTGAACTATGAATCTGAGTAGAAGAACCATACAACTTTCCATTACTGATAATTTTTAGTAACGGAGGCTTTTAAGGTCTCTCTAAACTGTTCCTAAAACTGCACTGTAGGTGTGGCTTCCATAAATGAGGACTGGCTTACCCAGCAGGCTTCCTACTTCCTGGATAACTAGTTATCTCTGCATACATGTGTAATCTTCTACAAGCAGTGCTTGTGTCCCATTAGTACTGCCTGGTGTGAAAGGTGTAGAGTTATTATTGCATTTTCACCTAATCCCAATCCCTGATTTGCACACTGATTATCAGCCTGTTTTCAAACTGAAGGAATAAGTCCATTTTTTCTGCTACCTCCCACAGTACCTCAAACTTCATCCCCATAGGAAACCTCAGTGTATGCATTCACGTGGCTTCTGGGAGTTGTTTTTAGTGCCTTAGCATGGGCTGCGATTCTGCTCCATCTAAACCAGGGGTCCCCAACCGCCAGTCTGCGACCCACTAGTGCACCACGCAGTTGGGTTAGGTAAAGAACCCCCCTTGGGGGTGCGCACCATTCAGAGCCGCAGACCATGTCTCCCGTATGCATTGCAGGCTTAGGGCATTCAGCAGGTTGTGTCTCTGGACGGGTTCTAGCATCATGACATCACTCATTTAAAGGACACCCGCGCATGCGTGGTCCGGAGTCCGTAGATTTGGTGGTCCGGGAGCTCCAAAAGGTTGGGGACCACTGATTTAACAACTTTTAAAACAACTCTCTTTTAAACAACAAACAATAGATAAAAAATTTGGAACCATGGCTACATTCCACTTGTTTTTGTTTTGTTGCTTTGCAATGATGATAGACAACCACAGGAGCTACCAGAGCCAACTGTGTATCAGCTTTCGCTTGTGGCCAAAAACATTTGATATATGAGCCCCTGTACTGGCTCTATAACTCCCTGATGGTATGTGAGAATACTAATCCACCAAACTGACAATGTTTGATTGTGATAGGGATAAATGTAGAACATAGATGTGGAATCCATTAAATGGTGTCAATATTTCACAGCAAAGATGCTTAGCGTGCTGCTTCATATCAGCGGTCAGACTAGAGTCTCTCTTTCTGCAAAAGGTTGGATATGATGGATATTTCATTTATTTCAAATGATTTTTCATGGAGATAAGAAAATAAAAGCACTGACTCTTATAGGGGCCTCCAAGAAATTCAAGATTATAATAGTTGATTTATCCCACAATTTTCCTTACTGGAAAGATTACAAAATGGATCATATACCACCAAATTCTATAGTCACGTTATTAGTAATTTGAAAGGTCACTGTACCTAAAATTGATGTTCCTGGTAGTACACATCTCACAGATTTCCATGTCTCTCAGGGATTCACTGGCTAGATATTTGCAGTTAAATTCCTAGCCCATCACTTTTGTTGTGACAGTTACTTCCCCACCACAAGAGGGGATTGCAGTCTTCCTGTTGACATTATGTGAATGAAGCAAGAGTCAGCATGTTCAGACCTGAAGCACAAAGGCTGAGGCTACATAGTTAGCAGAAAGAGGCAGAAAAGGTCTCCATGGTGGGCAAAAGCCAAATAGGATTTTATGGAGGATGAAAATAGACTTAAGCTACGTACACACTTCCAATTATTATCGTTGTTAAACGAACGATGAACGATCCTGCACGATATCTACGAACGATCGTATAGCACCTATACTGCACATACAGATAACGACACGATCGTTCGTAGATATTGTACACACAATAGATACGATCGTTTGAGCGATACAGGGAGTGACGTGCACGCCAGGAAGTGAACGAACGTTCGTTCGTCACGCATGCTCAGACCATGGACGATCAACGAACGATCGTACACACGAACGATGGTCAACGATCGTCGTCCAATCCGATCCGCCGGTCCGGTCGTTCAATCCAACGACTTTCCTTGTTCATCGGCATCGTTGGTTACTTTTTTTACGAACGATTTTTGCCCAATCGATCGTTCGTCGTTCGTTCGTCGTTCATTTTGAACGATAAAAATTGGAAGTGTGTACGCAGCTTAAGACACTACTGTTGGCAAAATCAAAGACCTTATGTTGAATAAAATCCAATGAAGGCTCATTTGTGGTTGGGAACCAACTAAGACTCCATTATCGGCAGGAACTGATTAAAACTCCACAGTGGTCAGGTAGGGACTAAGGCTTTACCATGGTCAGGAACTGGGACGCTATAGTGTGCAGGAACTCCAACTCCATATTGGACAGAAAAGGACAAGGACTTCATGGCAGGCTATGCCACTAAGGCTTCATGGTAGGCAGGAGCTAAGACTTTATGGTGTGAAGGAATAGACTAAGACTTTATGCAAGGCAGAAGCCAACTAAGACTTCATGGTGGACCAGATCAGACAAAGAATTTATGACAGGCAGGAGACAACTAAGATCTCATGGTGGCATGGAATGGACTAAAACTTTATGGCATACAGAAGCCAGCTAAGACTTCAGGGTGGACAGGATCAGACTGGGACTTTATGACAGGCAGGAACTGACAGGAACTGATTAAAAGTCCATGGTGGTCAGGAAGAGACTACGGCTCCATGGTGGGCAGGAACTTAGACGCCATGGTGTGCAGGAACTCCAACTCCCTATTGTACAGGAAAGGACAAATACTTTAAGGCAAACAAGAATCATCTAAGAATTATTGGTGGGTAGGAGCTAAAACTTCATGGTGTGAAGGAAAATACTTTATGGCAGGCAGAAGCCTACTAGGACTTCATGGTGGACTGGATCAAACTAAGACTTTAGACAGGCTGGAGACAATTAAGATTTATGGTGGGCAGGAGCCAACCATGACTTCATGGTGGCAGGGAATAGACTAAGACCTTATGGCAGGCAGAAGCCAGCTGGGACCTCAGGGTGGACAGGACCAGACTAAGATTTTATGACAGACAGGAACTGATTTAAACTCCATGGTGGTCAGGAAGGGACTAAGGCTCCATGGTGGGCAGGAACTGAAATGTCAAGGTGTGCAAGAAGTCCAACTACTTGTTGGACAGGAATGGACAAAGACTTCAAGGCAGGAAGGAACCAGATAATACTTCATAGTGTGCAGGAAGTAAGACTTTATGGCAGGAAGAAACCAACTAAGACTTTATGGTGGGCAAGAGCCAGGTAAGACTTCATGGTGGGCATGAACCAACCCAGGCTCCATAACAGGCAATAACAGACTAAGGTTCAAAAGTGTACCTGTTTGAAGTGGCGACGTATGACTTTATGATTGTGCACCGTAAGTCCACAAGATATTAGGAAGACAGAAAACAACTTCCCCACCATACCTCTGATAACAGGTTGATCTGACCTTTAAACTCAAGTTCAGAAGCTAAACTAAATATCTTTAAAAATGATCATGCAAAGGTTTCCTACCTCCCGCTGTTCAGATTCTACTGGTGGTGCGTGCAGACATGAAGGAAAGATCTCTTTGGAAGCGAGTCTGAATCTACATAAAACAAATACCATAATTAAACATTACAAAATTACTACTGAAACATTTATTTAATCAGCAATTAAATGAAACAAGTCAAATCAGAGTAAACAGATATTTAGCCCATGCTGCCAATAAATAAGCAGCACAAGATATTTACAGATTCATATTACACAGAACTGAATGACTCATTCAATTGACTAATTTCTTCTCAGATGGCTCAGATTGAAGAAAGAGATCTTGTCTAAAAGAAGATGATTTCTGTTGTGTTGTATCTTTAGCTAGCCCACAGTGCTCTGGAAATCATTTGCAATGTAATATATGTTTACTTAATGCTATCCTCCAGCTTTTCCTCCACACACTGATTTCACTTCACATTTTGGGCCTGATTTATTAAAGCTCTAATGTTGGAGAGGATACACTTTCCACAGTGAAGCTGGGTTATCCAGCAAACCAGGAATGGATTTCTTAAAAGTCATTTGCTATTTGATAGCAAATGTTTTCAATCCTGGACCATATCTATGCCAGGTTTGCTGGACCACTGAGCTTCCCTGATAAAAGTGTATCCTCTCCAGCCTTGGAGAGCTTTAATAAATCAGGCCCTTTGAGCTTCCCATACTGTGCATTAGAACCTAGCAAAAGTCAGATAGAGCCCTTCTAATTTCGGGCCTGATTTAATAAAGCTCTCCAAGGCTGGAGAAAAAACACTTTCATCAGTGAAGCTGGGTGATCCTGCAAACCTGAAATTGATCTGGTCTAGGATTCAAAACATTTGCTAGCAAATGACTTTGAAGAAATCCATTCCAGGTTTGCTGGATCACCAAGCAACATCCAGCATCGACCCCGAACTGTTCTTTCATACATCGGAGTTTGGAGAAGCAGCATAATAGCACAAGAAACATGGAGACCCAGTGGTTTAATATAAATGGGTATAAAATTAGGCATGGGATTAAATTAATTGAAATGGTTTATTTGAACTAATATAATATTATTGTACACTGTAACTTGCTCTAATTAAGGTGTATCATTAAAACAAGAGGAAAAGGAGGAACCAGTGAAGGCAAAATATTGACAGATATATGGATAAAGAAACTTCATCTTTAAAGTAATGAATGTACATTGTGCATAGTATAGAAAGACATCAAACAGTAATAATAAAATATTATCATAAAATACATTGTATTGTATATATAATAAAAAAAAAAAAAAAAAACAAGATTTCAGTTTCCCCTTTGTGACTCGTGGCTTACATTCTGGAATGACTGCATTTGATTGAAGCCTATTATATTTTGCTTTATTAATTTCAATCATCGATTTCTCAAGCACTTTCAGCTCTGCAGAAAATTTCACTTGAGATAAATAACTGCTGTGCTGATCAGACTAAAATCAAATGTCAGAACTCGGCTCTGGCATCACTAGACCTCTGGGAATGAAATAAAGACCATTAATTCTCATGCTGTGTGTGTATAGTTTTTCCCGTAACACTTTGGATCAATTTATCTATCTATATATTATCTAACATTTACACAATTACACCTAAGATTTAATTAAAATGTGTAAATCTTGGATTGTGTGATTTATGGGGGGGGGGGGGGGAATTTGATAAATGAATTAAACAGGATTTATATAGCGCCAACATATTACTCAGCGCTGTACATTAAATAGGGACCACCATCTAGACCACCATGGACCTAACTCTGGGCTTCTGACTTTGCTGCAGAAGTACTCAGGGTGGATATAAGTCTGCCTGAGCACTTCTACGGAGATGGAGACCTCCTCCTCTCCTAGGAGCCTGGGATCACAAAACAGTCAGGATGGCAATCGGAGAGCATGGAGAAGAGATCTGATGCCCTGTGCAGTGACCCTGGAGTGTTTTCTCCCCTGAGCACCTCTAGGTTCAGGGTTAGCAGATAACAGAGGGCTGTGTTAAGATTAGACAACAGATGGAGTACAAGATCAGGTTTTTAACTCACGTATGGCAGAACATTATTTCTATTCAATTGGTGATCAGAAACTCCCTTTACTCTATTGGAGCAATTGACCCCCATATCAGGAAGCAGCGTACATGGCCCCAATACCTCCTATTGCAGCAGCTTATAAAAAAGTACCAAAGTGGTGGTTAGGTCTGACGGTGCTGACAATATTACAAGTGGCAGTAATAGTAACATGGTGATCATTTCTAAACTATCATTTCTAAACCTAATGAGATTCAGAAATTCTAAAATTGTATCAGCAAATGGCAGGGCTAACAACATTTTGTTTAGTTCAAATTAAAATCAATGCTATCTGCATACAAAATTAAAATGTATTGCATCTTATTTGGCATCTCTAGTGATGATCATGTTAGCAATTCTCACTTTCTTTAAGAAAAATTTCTGTAGTTTTAGTATAAATATCGGGTTATATGGCAACCCGATAGATAACATATTTTGTGTGTTTCTAGAGGTTTAATAGACCCCTGATGTCTCCATAAAGAAGAATTTACATTTGTAAAATGCAGAAAATTGTAGAGCGTGCATACGCCTTAAAAAAACAAAAATGAAAAAAAAAAATGGTGCCCAACCAGGACTGGTAAGCAGCAATATATTACATTTTTATTCTATTGTGTCTTTATTTATCTATTTTGTCTTTAAAGCTTCATCCTCTATCCGCTCCCTGTCTCAGAGTTGCAGTAAATGGTCACTATATGTGATGGTTAAGAACAAGGCAAGGCAAGTCTCACGGCTGCTAACAAGACATATATATATATATATATATATATATATATTTCATATTTCACTTTTATCATATATCATTAAACGGGAAAAGCGACAACAGAAAAATGAAAAGCTTTCTGTTAAATTCTGCTTTGTCAAACACTTTCAGCCTCAGTGGTAAATTACTTTTTTCAGTGTATACTTGTTAACTCCAGGACTTAATAGATGCATTCATGGCAGCCATGGTAAATCACTGTACTCTCAGCTTCAATGCTACCAATCAAGTCATCATAAATCAGAAATGTCTCTCCCAGTAATTCTAGTTATAGCTCATGGAGTGTATTACAGGGCAGGGATTATTTCAGAGGCATTCTGCTGTTTTTGTAGATTTAGGGGGAAAGAGCAGAACCCTGTCCAGAGCCCATTCACACCTGTCTGTCTTGGTGAGTAGCGTTAACATATATAGCTTTAGGTATTAGGTAACTTGTAAAGCATTAAGGTAGCCTATTCACATACAATGGCTGCCAATGCATTAGAAATAGGGAAAAAATATGACATGCATATTTTTGTCTAACAAAATTATGGACCACATTACTTAGTAGTGCATTACTATGCTCTCCAACGCATCTAATTAGTAAATGCATTGGAGTGCAAATAACAATTATAGGCATTGCAACCAAGTAACACATATACCATGGGCCCAAAGTTATTAAAGGTCTCTAGGACCAGAGAAGATAAATTAACATGGGAGAACCTGGGTGATCCAGCAGAGCTGGAATCTGGTATCTGTGGAACTGACCTGAGAGTCATAAACTGCTGAAGAACTCCTACCTACCTCTATAGGAACCCTGGGTGAGAAACACTGATCTAGATCTTTTCTTGGCGGTGCTGGAAACAGAGCTGGGGTCTACAATAAAAATAAAAAGCCACAAACAGCAGCCAAAGCCTCCACCTCCTGGTGCTTATTTGTTAGTTTTGCATTACCTTTAACTGGGCCCACAAGGCTTGTTTAGGAAAAGAATGCATTGTTCTTGGCAGCCAAAGTAGGCTAAGAGGGTATCCAAATCCTATTGCATTGTGTAATAAATCCTCCCAATATACTGTGATCATACCATCAGTGTGAACTTGGGTCTCCTTCATAGTCAGATCACTCATTTTAATTAGAAACAGCAGTGCTGTAGGACATGATGACATTTTTGTACCTCTACAAATGTATTTTGCCTTCGCACATAAAAGACGTTTGTCAATGGTACTGCATAACATCCTCATACATTATTCATAAAATCCATAAGCCCTATAATTTCTTGTTCTGCAGGAGTTAAACTTTTTTGGCCAAGACCCAAACTATGTCTGTAAATCCCCTTCACCAACCACAGTTTAACCTTTAATTAATTTTGTACTTTCTTTTAATTATGTCTTTAAATGATTAATGGCTCTAGTGAAAAAAAAACCCTAATAATTAGCAAATTAGGCAGCAGAACAAAACACTAATAATACCATGAGTCATAACTTATTAGTAGTAGTATTTAGCAGTGCTCAGATGGTTAAATGTTCTTGCTACCGTATGTTCTCTAATATCAGCAGGCCTGGTGTGCTTCCATCGGAAGAGCTGGAAGCAACCACTTCATCCCCGGGTACCAAGGGTTGGCTGTAACCACTTGAATTTTACTGTAACATCAATTATAAGGAGATCATTTCAATAGTAGGGTGCTACTGTCATGTGAGAAGGATTTACCATCATGCAATACTGGTTTATTGTCGAAAGTGGCCATGGCCATGGTGATTTAAATGCAAGCACTTCAAGGTATAATTATTATTATTATTATTATTATTATTATTAATAATAATATTAAACAGGATATATATAGCGCCAACATATTACTCAGCGCTGTACATTAAATAGGGGTTGCAAATGACAGACTAATACAGACATTGATACAGGAGGAGAGGAGCCTGCCCTGAAGAGCTTACAATCTAGTAGGTGGGGGAATATACACACAATAGGAGGGGGGGGATGTAGTATAATATGCTTTAAAGTTGGAGTTTAACCTGCTTTATTTTGCTTTTTCCTGGTTCATCCCCCATTCTCTCCATCATCATGCTAATATAATTTTAAATTAAACCTTTATGAATTCATTACATTTTCTTACTGTTGACCCAGTGAAATCACTGCAGGGTCTCTGCTTCTCTATGCAATGGAAGCAGATCCCAGCTGTTGGGAGGCGCTAGTAAGGTGCTTTGCACAGGACCCTGTCGAAGTATTGTTCTCAAGAACTGTCAGCCTTGTTTTTGATTGGGGAAGGTTATGCTAAGGTCAAAATGCCCTCATGGGCAGGTGTTAGTCTGGAGTAGACTTTCTTAACTTTTTACCCCTTAAAATAAATGTTGGGTATTGGGGAATCCCTGCAATAATCAATCAATGGAAACACTGGTATTTGCATTGGTTTCCAGTCAGAAGAATCCCCTCCCTTACAGTAGTGGTCAGAATGCTACCTTTATAGACAACTTAGTTTCATGCAGCTGGCTCTGGCAAATGGTGTTGGCCCAGAACTGTGCAGGCGCCGTCTTATGGGAGGTCAATCAGCCACAGGTCAAGGAAAACCTGGCAATTACTGGTGGAACCCTCTAGTTCTACGGAACCCCGGTTGAGAATGGGTGGTCTAGAGGGTTTATTTTTCTAAGCAGAAAGCATTTGCATGCAAACCACCCAAAGTAATGCCCACGAGTGATGTTGAGATATACCAATATAAAGTTGGTGTTTGAGCTCTTCTTTCATCAACCTTTCAGGCCACTTTCTATCTTACAGTTTGATAATGTTACATGAAATGATGAAAGACAAGACTGTACTAATCCCTGAAGATCACTGCTGAGGATGTGCAAGTTCTAACATCGGAGGGGAACGTAACTTTGTCTCGCTAGGTTTAGATGACTGACACATCATAAATCTCCCTCTAAATGTCTTCTGTATAATATATGTGGGAGAGATTGATCGTCCTATATGGGCCGCAAAGTCTGTTCCCTGTGATGGTATTTCTCTGTACGATATACCTTAAGTTATTTATCACACGAGAAAACATGTATAATAGTAATCACTGCCTACAGCCAAACACAATGAAAATCACATACAAAAAAAAACCCAATGGAGTCTTTATGTCTCGAAAAGCTTTTTAAACCCCATTGAGAGATTTATTTTTACATGATTTATGGCTTCAAAATACAGTTATATATTTTACACTATTTTGATCTTTTCCCAATGTTCTCTGCTCAACATTCAACACCACTTTTTTTTATAAATCTTATAAAAACATAATAAGCTGTATATATTTTACCTATTTATGTCTGGATTTTTTTTATTTATCTGTGGTCCTTTGTGATAAAAGAACCTAATGAACGGTTATGTTGTCTTTCCAATTTTGTTGACTGGATGCCAGGAGCTTTCTTCACTATTATTAAATAGGATATAGCATTAACGAAGTGTGAAAAATCATGTGCACAATGAAAAGTGCCGAAGGAAGGGATAAGGGATAGACAGGACAAGGTTCTACTGGTATATCAAAAGAGATGACAGACTCCTAAAAATTTAGGACCACTGTCCCATCCAAGGAAACAGACAGCAGAAGAAAGCCATCACTTTGATGTATCGAAATGATCTTTTCAGTAAAAATTGTCGTGAACAAAATTCCAAATGTGACAATATACAGAGACTGTAATTATATGACTATGGACTTTGTAAAACACTGCGTAACGTGTCAATGCTATATAAATACAGGTAATTAATAATAATAATAATAATAATAATTCAAAAATTGCGAACATTTTGCAAAATAATCTTGGCAACAGAAGTCCAATTTTTAGCCAGCCTCAACTTCCTAACAAAAATGGCTTTAAAAATCTGTATTTAAATGACCAATTCACCCCCCTCTGAAAAAAAGACCACTGCCCACACTTCTATGGTTATGGTGGCATTGGTGAAGTTGCCTTCTTGCAGAGTTTAGAGCTTGAAACTCCATGGGAAATGGAAGAGAATTGCATTATTGTGGGACCACTTTCTAAGATGAAAGTTTTGCTAATTTTGGTAAGTTCCCTGTAGTTTCTTTGTGAGAGTAGTATGTATTAGTAAATGGAAATCTCTCCTATGGGGTGCACATAGCAAAAAAAAAAACAGATAGGGGTTTAACCCTTGCCTTCTCTAACTTTTGGCGGGACATATCCTTTAAATGACTTTGTCTAAGATAATGATGATATCTCTGCTATAGGTAACAAGATGAGTAACTGCAGCTGGGATTAATAGTGATGTTGAAAACATGGCTGATCCTTTCCCACGTGATGGGCCCATGGAAAGTGTAAGAGTGTTGATATTTGTGTATACCCAAAACAAAGTGCCAACACCACCAGGTGCTTTCATTTATTACTGACTCCAGTTTAGAAAGATGAAAGTACTGTCAGGTCTATTTCAAGAAATGACATCATTTTTCCTGCCGAGTCAAACGTGTACCTGGTTTGTGATCCTCCCAGTTTTTATTCTAATTGCTACCATGTGGGCATGATCACAGACGCAATGAAAATCATGCTAATGGACTGTTGTATGATTCCAACATACTGCACAACTGATATTGTCCAACATCAATGTTTAGTATAATTCATAACCATTATTCACATATATCTGATCGTTTCAGAGCTTTTATTAGTATATGCCTTATTTTTCAGGTTCTATGTATAATGCATAGCTAGAAACTTCCAAACCCTGAAATGTTTAATTAGGTCAGATTTTTGATTCCTGTAGGAACGCTGCCACATATATGGCACTTATCAGTCAAGATGGTGCTGGATATATGGCTGAGACCTATTGGAAAACAATGGAATAGAGATAGGAAATCATTACCATACAGTTCCTCCAGGGTATTTTATTATACAAGCATTAAACATAACATTGTCACCTTCTGGCTGAACTACTTATCACAATATATGAAAAGTGTTGATAAACCTATGTCTGTATAGAAGAATTCAAACAACTCTATCATTGCTTTCCTAAGATAGAGAAAAGAAACAAGAAAGAGAAATGTTTTTTTGTTGTTTAGCAATTAGGTTGTATTTTAACAGAAAAAAATGTTTAAATGAAGTACATTTCTAAATATCATTGAACCTTGTTTTATTATGTAGTATTCTAACGCTCTCGGTATGACCCTGAAGCAGCAAAACGCATTGGGTTTAAAGACATTGCTATTCTTGAATCCTAGAGAAATCTCTGTATAGATTATGTTCATAGGTCCCATGCTGTTATTGGAATGGACCCAACTTTCTACAATATTTGTATTTATGTGTGTTAGATAATTATAAATGTACTTTATTTAAACATCTTTTTGGTTCAAATACAAACCTAATTGCAGAACAAAAAATTCCAGTTCTCTTCTTTCTGTTCTGTTGATATGATTTGAGGTTGGCTACAAAGTATCCTTAACAGACAGGGAATCGTTTCCTTTTAATTGATTAAGCTTTACTAAGATAAAAAAGGTAATATTTTACCAACTTCTAGCTCAAACTGTAATAATGTACCATGGATGTAAGTCATGGTCTCAGCCCCCTGAATGAAGCCCACCTGGTCTCACAATTGAAACTTCACGCCTGTTCTGCAATCTTCTCCATGTAGTTCTGCCTGAAGCTACAGAGTTTGTCTGTCTTCTGTATTTTGCACATGCTCTTTCATTTCTATTGATAAAAATACATTCTGCAAGGAACAAATTGGAAGAGAAGGAGAAAGACAGCCTGTTGTGGGGCAAAGTAATTTTCTTAAAAACTTAAACTTTATTTATGTTGAAAATCCTAAAACTAAACAGAGGTCTCCTATGCTAGTACTAAACTAACATCGGTATCCTAGTCTCATAAAAGTACATGGGTAGTGTTATTAGTGAGTCAAATCCTGTTTACAGCAATAAATTTGTTTCTCACCCAACGCATTTCGCCCCTCCAGGCTTCTTCAGGGGTTATTTGGGAGACTTGGTAATATTGCTGAAACCTTGTTGCCAGGAAAGACTTGATGCTAGTTACTACTTGAAATATAGCTTCATCACAAAAACTAATGGTGAAAGAAATTAAGGGCTAATCCCGCAATTATAGAAAGAGAAAGTGCTATTGTTCTTCCATGATTGTAATAGGTGATAATAGGTTTTGGATCTGGGAATAGGATGTGTAACATTGAAGTTCTAACAGGGTAAACGTGGATGAGAACGCTTTGAGAGGGGTAGACTTGGCTTTAAGCCCCTGAATTGTGCATAAATATTAGAAAAATCTGGTAAAACAAAGTGGATGTTCCAGGTTTAAATGTTGCAGGGATTCTTTATAATTTGCATGGTAGGTATGAAAGAGACTTGTATACAGTACAAAATGTATGTATATGTGTTCCAACACTTAAGACTAGATGCTGCTAACTGTGCAGAGCTGGATGTAACCTTGTTCTTATGTGGCGTGGTGGTATAGAGGTGAACCGTGGGCAGCCGTTCACTATACCACCACGCTACATAAGAACAACGTTACATCCTGGTTACATCCAAGGTTACATCAGCAAGTTTTTTTTCCATTCTACATCACCCAATCTCACACCTGGGTCAGGTGATGTAGGATGAAGAACCCGGAGGAAGAGAAGAATATGGCGGACCCAGGAGCGCCGACTCTGGGACGACGCAGGACGATGCAGGACATCCCTGTATGGATCGGACTGCCCTGCAGGATTAAAGGTAAGTGGTTTTTTTTCAGTTTAGTTTCTCCTTAAGGGCCCCTTCAGACCACTGCAGTCCGTTCCTATATCATTTATGTAATAATTTTAATGGTGCTGTATTGCAGAGAAAAAGACAAAGAAACTGAACATAAAGCATTTTTTAGCACAGTAACACACGCCAGCATGGAAAAAGAGGCAACTTTCCCAGAATAGTTATGGATCATGGAATTATATGCATAATAAGCTTATTTATTTGCTACTGTCAAATTATTCTATGCCATGTAGGGGTCAGGAGAACAAAAATGTTCTTTGTAAAGGAAGATAATCCTAACAGAGAAATGTTGCTTTGGGGAACAAAGGCTACATGCTGGAAATGCAGCGCTTGGCCCCTGTGAAGTCCGTCTCCTAGTTGTCCATAACCATAGCCTATAATGCTGCACATAGAAGAACATCTATGCGTTTTCTAATTACAAGGACTTGGATTTGTGGATGAACGAGACAACACTGGATGGGTGGGAGAACGCTATCATTTTTTAATTTGTTTATGTTCCTTTTCTTTCTATACCTTGGGAAATCTCCAAAGTAGAAGTCTAGTGGATGGGTGGCTCAACAGTTTTAAGAGAGGGTGTTACTGTTAAGGATCACCTACTGCCAATGTAAAAGATAAGGGGAAGTAATTGACCACCAATGTAAGAAGACATGTGACTCTGAACGCCCACTGCCTACTAATTTAAGAGGTAATATAGCTGTGGGGAAGTCATTGACCACAATCTAAGAATGGATGTTACTGGGGCTCCCCAGTCATCAATGATGTAAGAAAACCATTACTTGGTTTTGGGGTGGTGGACACTCTGACGATAATGGTAATTTTCATCAAACTGGTAAATATTGCAATTTATAGATAGCCATTTTGTTTATAAACAAAATACTGGATTCAATAAAGCCATGCAATGATCTGTTTAACATTGTTTTCAAAAAATAGTGCAAGGAAAATGTTTTTTATTATATGGTTTATGACTACAGCCAGGTCCCATTATAGTTCTTTACCCTCACACAGACAAGCGGGATGAAATTTAAAGTAGATGGAAAGCTATGTTATTTATTCATGTATTTTATTGTCAAGGGAATGTTACATTTGGTATGCAGGTGTTGTCAGCTTCCATCTCGGAGGTCTTTCCGTCCTTGTCTGATGATTGCTGAAGATAACTCAAATCATAGAAGTGGAAGATACAACGCTCCACTGATCCACTGACCTTCTTTTGCCGTGAAATCTTATTGAATACATTTCCTTGAAAAATCATTGCTTTGAGTATTTTCTAAGATCTTGTAGTATGATATTATAATGCTATAGGGCGGATAGGCTTTTCTCACAATGATTATAGAAGAAATATTTTGGGGCATTGGTCCTGATTTATTGGAGCTCCCCAAGACTGGAGAAGATAGACTACAATTGGAGAATCTGGGTGATCCAGCATACCTAGTATTAAAAACAATTGCCACATATTAGAAAAATATTTTAGGAAATCCTTTCAAGGTTTGCTGTATCACCCAGGTTTTCCCATGATAGTCTATCTTCTCCAGTCTTGGAGAGCTTTAATAAATCAGGCCCATTGTGTTCAGCAGATGGTAAATAAAGCAGGCTAAGTAATAATGAGCTTTTAAACAAGCACACATTGAATTGACTTTGGTAGCTGCAAGCATTGTGGTGTAATTCATCCTCAAATTTTAAACTAAATTAAATTGTGTAAACCAGCTCAGCTCCCACCAGTGGTGTTTTATGCCCTCCAATCTCTAATCTAAAAAAAGAGCATGAACTTTGGTAAGGGGCACAGAACTACCACAAGACGGGCATGTATGGCTTCTGCAATGAGCTTGGAGGAAGCACAGTTCTACAGTACCTGCCACTGCAGAGGTTAGAAAGCACTGTTTTAAAGCTCATTCATGGTGTTTTTTAATGGAATGCATTATAGTCACTCCGTTATGGCTTGATATAATTTATGTAAAATGCTAAATTCCCCAAAACGTGCTCACATTTGCTTCAAAGTGGAAAGCTCAAAAACACAAAAAGTCACCAGGAGCTAGAGGTTTTTGGCAGAAGTAAAGTTTAAAGTCTCTTTTTCCCCAAGTTCCTGGTGGCTTTTTAGACAATGCATGTGCCATGCAGTATGGAGCCCAGCTCTGTTCTTGGCACTGCCATGTATAGACCTAGATACCTGGAAAAATGTAACTTCTGTGCACACATACAACTTGCATCATCATTAGCCACCCAGTAGCTGATAATGATTGTAATAGACCTTGAAGAGTCAGCAACAAAGATGGCAGCTTCGGGTAATACAGCAGTAACCAGCTACTGGACCTGTCATCATTTCAGGGTGGTATGATTAAAAAAAATGACGTGTGCCAGTGTGCTAGTCAATCACGGCAAAAGCTCACCCACACCAAGGATTTTAGTACCGCTTCAAGTTAGAATATTTTCCTTGTGTATGTTCTTTATTATTGGGGAGGTCATGGATAAGGACTTTCAAAAACTAGATTATATGGTTGAATTCTATGTTACTAAAAAGAAGAATGCTGTTTTCAGCAGCCTTGTAATACCAGCATTGTCTATTCTGTATCTAATCCATGAGTAAGAATTGTGACGGATGTAGGTGCAAACTCAGCACCTATACTGCATCTCCGAGCATTTCAATACTCTCCCCTGGGGTGGGCAAATCAAGTGAACAAAAATTGCAGCGTCAGTGGCTATCACAAAGCCAAGTTAGATGAAAGGCTTTTGGAAACGTACCATATGATTAGCAATATAATACCAACAATAATAACTAGGGAACGTTATTTTATTCCACAATACTGTTCACGGCAAGAACTGCATAAAGTCTGTACCTAGCCCTATTTGTCCTTCTTGTCAGGCAGGGATTAATTAAATAGCTTTCTGTCTGGTTCATGTGAAAACTAAATAAGTTCTCTGAAAACAGCTGTCCCCATTCCCAGATCCAGAAGACAGCAGAGGAAAAGTGACAGCTGCCACTTATCACAGAGCCCATTCTCTACAACCCAGTATATGGGTGAATGTACCACTTGTACTTTCCAAAGGAATGAAAAGTATTTACAGCAGGTGTTTGTAATAAGCTCGCAAATCTGCAAAAATCTCATGTCACACAAAAATCCCAATGCTGCAGAACAAAATATATAAGTAACGCTGAAGTTTAAGCTTATGTGTTTCCTTATCCCCCTTATCAACATGCCATTGCAAATGCTAAATTCAACCTTTCTGTTTGCATTACATGCTCGATTTTAGATCCAGTGACATCATCACAAAGTCTCCAGAATGCAGGAAAATCATGGTGAGTGGAGGGAGCCCTGAAAGGTGCTGAATGTATGCTTTACATGTCCTCCCGAACACAGAAACCTGGGGTAATGGCCACATGTGAATTGTGATTAGTGACGCAGTATTCTTCTTAGAAATATTTTTAGGATGGGTAGGGAAAAGCTGTAGGGGGGTGGTGACCTTTGTATTGTAACCCAACTTTTCAGTAACCACTTAATAACAGCCGGCTGGTTACTGAAAAGTGCTGGGTGGTGCGCCCAGCTAATAGGGGCCGGAGAGAACACTGTGATGCGTGAAATTGCCCAAACTCAGTTCGCCATGCAGTCTTATCCATTTATTCCTTCCCCTCTCTCCCCCAAAATATCCCTTGTACTCCCCCTTGTCTTGTTCTTTCCTTTTTTTTTCATTGTAACTGTTTTGTCATGAACTCAGGTGTCATCCCTCTCTGTGTTGTTTTTATTATTTGTACAACTGATTATTGCACTTGTTATCAATGTGGACATGACATTTTTACTGTATGTTATATTCATTTGTTCTTGTTATAAAAACCTTTTTAAAATTATTTGAAACCAAACTCAGTTCGCTACAGGCTTGGGTAACATCTTTGGCCTTCTGGGAGCAAGCAAATTGTTACAATGGAAAACATTATTATATCCAAAGCATACCTTGTGAATTTAGTAAGTGATGAACAACTTAAGTTGAAGGTAATCTCTAATGCTAAGTCTCCATGACCATAAAATCCAATGAATGAAAGTGGAGGGCTAGGAACAAACTGGTTGGGAAGGTAATTTCTCCTAGCACATATCTTTCAAATATACCTTACCTGCAGTTAATGTGAAGTGTGGTGTACAAAAAAATTTGCAAGAGACTGGTATTGAAGCTAGGAGCCTGGCTAAAGAAAAATGAATGGAACCTGGAAAAAGAAGGAGGTGGCGACGAATGGAACAATGAGGCTCTGATCTGACAATGCTGAAGAAGAGCAAATGGAAAGGATCCTGTTGTAATGGGAAAGTGTGGTGTGCAAGAATATAGCAAAACCTAATTTTAATAAAAACTAGGCAGAAGTAGGGTTGATCATTGAGGTCCGTGCTTTACCAAACACAATGCTGCAGCTCATATTGTATGAAAACACAATCAATATATCCACACCTAGCACAACACTTAACTTTTTATCCTGCTTGAGGACTTAGATGACCTTTGTATAATGTGAGTTTATCTCAAGTAGGAAAGAACATGATAATGAGGTATAAAAATAAGATATTAATGGCATTAACAGCAAGTACAAAGTACAGCACACTCTTTATTCATTCTGTTTTACAATAGATAACTATAACAGGGCAGACAATGGTAAAGAAAAACAATGACGGGATTCAGCTGTTTCTACATTGGCTCTGAATTTCAATCTGAGAATAACTGGTGGCAGCTGCACCTCTACCAGCTATTCCTCCAATGGAGTGGCAATCCATTTGGAAGGCTTAAGATATATCCTAAGCCCAATTTGTTTTTTCTTGGTCCATTTGATATTAGTAGGGAATTTTTTTTCACTATGTCCCATTGGGGAGTTTGTCCTTTATTGAGACACAATAGAAACTGTAAAGAAATCTCACCAAAGTGAAGGAAATCCCTTTACAGACGGTTGTCACTGGAACTAGTGTTATTATAGTAAGATGTTTTCCTCTACCACTGTTCTGGTAACAACGCAACATTTCATATTTTCTCTCACTTTCAGCCCCATGACAGTGATCACCATTGTACACGTAATGTTGAATGGTTTGGTTCACTCCAAACAGATCAGAAGAAAGCTAGATGGAGGTCCAATACACCTGTCAATGGTCTCAGACACATCCTAAAATGATGCCATCAACACGAGCCCACATGAAGATGACTTGAATGATATTATAGATGAAGGAACTGAAATCCAAATATTTAAAGGGTTGGACCAGGGACAGTCAGATTGGGGAGGAAAGGACTAGATGATGCTGGATGTCCACCAGGAGGTGAGCTCCATCAAACAATTTCAGCCCGGGAGAGGAACCTGTATAAAACGTAAGCGAAGCCTGGAAAGCAGACTTAATTATTTCACAGAAGTGTTGACAATCCTATAAGGCAAATTGTTTCTTTTCAGATATTACTATGCAGTGTTCCCTAGAGAAATTATTTTTGGCTGGGTGGGAAGAATCTGTAAGTGGGTGGTGAAAAAAGTGAGTGGTGCAACACATACCAAATGTAATGTTCCCAGTTGTTGTTGCCTTTCTACCAGCCCTTATACATTGTTCCAAATTTCTAATTACCTTTATTCTCCTTCAAAGTCAGCAGATTCTAGTTTGCTGCCCCTGAAAAGGTGACATTGTCACACAGATTCTCTACAAACGGTGTTTTTAGGTCAAGATTTCCTTCAAAATACCCACAATCTGCTTACACCATGGCTGCTTGTATAAAGAAAAGTTACTAATATTAATGATGCTCTACAGCCCTGGAACTACAGTGCTCTTTAGGGATTCGGTCTTCACATTTAGGACATACTAAAATGGAATGGGACAGCAATGCTAGCTTCAAGAATACTAGTTCCAATATATTTTGGTTTGCAACTTATTTTTTTTTTCACTAGGAAATGTTTCATGCCCTGTTCTGGAAGAGTAACAGTCATCATCCCCACAGCACAAATCCTCAAAGTCCTCATACAAACTTGTATATAAATTTGGTATGTCTGACCAGGTGTTTTACTGGGTTTCTATGTCTAACAACAATTATAAATAAGTCTGTTGAGGGAAATAAATCTTTTACCAGTTCTGGCTATGTACAGTAACAATGTACAATGCGGCATTTGTGAAACGTTTTATTGTTTGAATCCAGCTGTCATTGTGAATTGCATACCATATAGTTTGTTTGCAATATAATTATCCATTTAGGGGCCATATACTGGGTATGTCCATCCAAGATTCCACATATCGAAATGTCCCACATATTGGTAATGTCCATCCAAGCTTCCAACCCAAGGCTTCTTCTGCAATATTGCAATGGGCCGAGACAAAGGGCTGGGGTGACTGGTATACAACCGGTTGTCATACTGGAGAGGTAACTATTCTGTCCTAGTGTACATCCTGCTACAATCCAAATGCTAAGTCATGGATCAATTTCATAATTAGGCTTGAATTGGCTCAATTTTGCAAGGTACAAAAACAATTAAAATGGGTTTAGTAAAAAGAAGGCCTAATGTGCAAATCAGTTTTACCTTTTAGTAAGGGGTCTCTTTATAGGAAGAAAAAAAAAAGAATGCCAAATATTGTAGGAATATATGGCTTAACAACATTCAATACGAACATTCACTCAGAAGAGAAAATAACCTAAGAACATAGGATTTTGTTATGTTTGCCCAACAACAGCATTCACATCCAAATCAGAACATTCAATTGCTGCCATTTGCAGAATTCTAACTTTTAATAATTAACTTTTTCTTCTTCTTCTTCTTATTATTATTATTAATCTTATTATTAATAATAATAATAATAAACAAGATTTATATAGTGACAACATATTATGCAGCGCTGTACAATAAATAGGGGTTTCAAATGAAATAATTTATAAATAGCCCTTGACCCAATGCGTGAATGTTGGCTAATTTGCACAGAACAATATACAGAACAAATTGCTATGCAAATTGGTCACAATGTTACCCATTATTCGGCCTAATATAAATGTGTACAACAAGCTTCGACAATCCCTGCAGAATGTTTCCTTGCAATAGTCCATAGTGAAAAAAACTCTAATTTCAATAATCACGACCTCCTACTTTTTTTTACATAAACAAATGTTATTAACGTTCACAATTTTTATATGTTTTACAAAAAGATCAGTGTTCTCCCCAGTCCCTGCACCACCCGACACTTTTCAGTAAACACCCGGCTGTTTTTCAGTGGATACTAAAGAGTTAAGTCACAACACAGGGGCTGCCACTCGCCTACAATTTATTCTACCTGGCTTAAAATATCTTCTTGGTTGAACACTGAAGATATAGTTAAACATTAGAGTTTTTTTTGTTTCATAATAGAAAATAAAACTTTTTTTGGCAGAAGATACCAATGCTCCCATAAAAAACAGAATCTGTCAAGAGAAATGACAAAGTTATTATAAACTAAATGAGACCATAGCTGGGGTTAACTACAAATAAAAATACCCTGATTGATGTTTGGTAACGGAATAGGTTCATTTAGAAAACAGAAAAAGACAGTTTGCCGTTTTTGACCATTTTAAAATCTGATTTAAATTAGGGGACTTAAAGTCAAGCTTTAATTAAGCATTTCAAGGTGATTTGTCATTCCACAGAGATGCCTACATCAAAAAAGGGGAAATGTTGTTTAACACCTGTAATAACATAATATAACCGCTTGTATGTAAAAGAATCCACAGACCAGATCTAAAAACATTTACTGTTGTATAGCAAGTTAACTGTAGGACTATTCTCTTCATTTCTGTTAAAGTTTTCTGAGTAAACCAACATGCCGCTTAATCCAGCATAAAGATGTAAGTCATTCAGAGAATTTTCAACTTTTTTATGAAAGATATGGGTAGGGTTTTACCTCTAGTTAGATCGGACAAAATACGTTCCTACAAAAATAGTGCACAATTTTGCCACTATAACAAAAGGTTGTAGCATTGTAGCACACCTATACACTTTCCCACCGAACCATTCAGCATGTTGTTCTGGATAGGAGAAGAAATAAGAAGAAATATTCCCAGAGTCCGCATTTCTTGGTGGAAAACAATGGAGAACATCAGAAGAATGCAAATGGGCCAATCAACCCTCCCGGTCTGAAAAGTTGGTGTAGGGGTTGATATTTGAACATTTTTGGATTCAACGTAATTAGTGAATACACATTTACATCAGAAGAATGCAACCTGGCCAATCAAACCTCCCTTTCAGGAAAACTGGAGCAGAGGAATTCCATAGACATACGTATGGATATTCCTGGGCCCAATGTAATCAGCAATGTCACATTTATCTTGCTAAAAGATCCCAGCACCAAGCTATAGGAAGGATTTTTTTTAAATAATAAAAATTAATTCAGTAAATAATTTGATAAATATAGGCTTAAAAAACTAAAGGTGCCTACAGATGTAAGAGAAAGTCGGGCCGCTACAGCTTCTTGTCATCATTGGTAAATGTCTGTATGCTCACCTGACAGCCCCTGTCCATATGCGTGCACAATTTTGCCAATTTAGAAAGGGATCATAGCATTTACACATTCCCATCAAACCATTGAGTATGCTTGTCCTTACAGAGAGAGACAAGAGGAAATGCTTAGCAAACAGTCATGGCGTCTTGGTGAAAAATGATGGTTAGCATCAGAGAAGAAGAACGGGACTAATCCTTCCAAACTATAACTTGGTGTTGGGATCCGTTAGTAAGAATACTGTGACTTTGCTAATTTAGATTGTTCACAGCAATGTATATATGTTCCAGCCTTTCTGAAAGGGTGGGTTGATTGGTCAGGTTCCATTCCTCCGATGCAAACGTGACTTCTTTAATTATGTTGACCCAGGAATGTTCATATATTAACCCCTGTACCAACTTTGCTGACCGGTAAGATTGATTAGTTTCAGGAAAGCTGGAACAGACATGAACATTCCTGGGCCCAATGTAAATTAGCAAAGTCACATTATTCTTACTAACAGATCCCACCACCAAGTCACAGTTCGGAAGGTTATTACTCCTCATGAATAATAAATAGATGGACGAGTTCTGAAAGAATGAAAATTAAATCAGCAAACACTGATAAAAACAGGCTTAAAAAACCAAAGTTGCCTACAGTCGTAAGAGAATGTTTAGCGGCTTCCGCTTCTTGGCATCATTGGTCTGTAAGCTCCCCTGACAGTCCCTGTCCTTAAGTTTGCACAATTTTGCCAATTCAGTGAAAGATCATAGCAAATTTTCCCATCAAATAATTCAGCATGCTTTGCCCTTTATGGAGATAGTTGGGAGTAAATGCTTGACAAACATTCATAGCATCTTGGTGGAAAACAATGCTAAACACTTGAGAAGATTGCAACTGGACCAATCAACCCTCCTGGTCTAGAAAGGGGTTGATATATGAACATTTTTGGGTCCAACCCAATCAGTGACGTCATATTTATCTTGGTGATAGATTACTATACTTTAGGAATGATAGCTGAAGAAAAATTCTGCCCCTTCCTCATACAAAGCTCCTTGTCCACAGCCTTCCTCTACACAATTGTTCACAGCTCACATCTAAATTTCACCTCTGCAGCCTCCCCTGTCCATGGCTAACCTCTGTACCCCCACAAACAGCTTACCTTTATCCAAGTTATACAGAAACCAGTCATCTACTGGTAAATTGTTTCTCAGTTGGAAATAAATAAAATTTAAAACTTGCACAAAAATCAATACCAAAATGATGAAGTTGTTTCACTTTTTGGCAATTAAAAGTTTTTGATTATTTTCATCCATAGTTGCTCAAAAGGGGGAGAGAAATTTAATTGCAGATGAACGATTGCTATGGTTTAGAGCTGATGAAAATTTAATTGCCAACAGAAGTGTACAGCCAGCATTTCTACTAATAAGAAGTAATTCATTATATGTGATTATATTTTCAAATGGACATCATACAAATACTCTGTTTAAATGAAATATTCAGAAATAAAAATTCTATAGCATTTCAGGCAACTGTTCCATATATATATATATATATATATATATATATATATATATATATATAAAATGAAAAAGCTGTTGAAAAAGAAGTAATCACAAAAAAAAATCATAAAAATCACAATATTCTCCTACACAGCTCATCTCTGTTTCCCCATGCATAGCTCTCCTCTGAAGCCCTGGTCCACAACTCATCTTTGCACCTTTACACTCCTGTCCACAGCTTACATCAACTCATCTGTCCAAAGCTTACTATTGTAGCCCTTCTCTATCACTAATTTTTGCACCACATTCATTGCACATTTTTCATCCCGTCCAAAACTTACCTCTGCAACCCACCTGTTCATGGCATACCTCTACAACCCCCATCCACAGCTCACCTTTATACCCCATCAACAGCTCACATCAACCTTCTCTGTCGAAAACTAACCACTGCACCCCAAGCCAAAGCTCAACTGTCTCCTAGCCCACAGCTCACCTTCACATGCACTGTCTAAGGTCCCCTCTACAAATTGCCACCCCCTGCCCATCGATCACCTCTGCACATCCATCCACAGCTCACCTTCACATGTACTGTCCAAATTTACACTTTTAAACCCCCTTTCCATGGATCTCCTCTGCTCCAAATCCACGGCTAACATTTTTATCCCCATTCCCAGCTTTCCCAAATTCTACAGCTCATCTCTGTACTCTCCCACCCCCCTCCAATATTTTATAGCCTAACTCTACAACCGTCACTGTCCTCAGCTGTGATCTTCATTCCAGCACTCAGCTGGCTCTTTTACCACACAGAGCAACCTAGACATTCTGGGTATCAGGAAAAAGATTTGGGGCGCATGCAGATTTACTATTTGGCTACAGAAAAGAGCTGCCTGGGTAAGCAAAATAAAGTGGACTGCAAATCAAGGCAAAAATACATAGTGTATGGTACTGTTTGGCACAATAAACATTTTTTCACAAACATATCTATACATGTTTCATAATGAATATCTACTCTTTAAATTCTGACTTAACCTCCCTGGCGGTATTCCCGAGTGTTGCTCGGCGTGAATTTTCCATGCCAAAGCCCAAGCCACACTCAGGGTGGAATTGCCGGGGAGTTTAAAACTCCTACTTGGTTCCCAAGTTCCAGTGGCATCCTCCAGCGATGTCCGGCATCTTCTTCCCTTGCCAATGCTGGCTGGGAATTTGTGTAACCTGGCAAAAGCCCGGCCGGCATCTGCGTCCCCACCGTGTGAATGTTGGAGATGCGAGGCCAGGGGAAGCAGATGCCGGCCAGGCATCTGCTCCCAAGTTTGTGTATGGAGCGCCGGACCGTATGGCTGGAAGACTGGACCAGGCGGGAAATTTAAAATACTAAGTATTTTTAAATGTATCACTTTTACATTTAAAAATACTTTAAGATCCACACCTTCAGACCGACAGTGAGGTTGTGGTGCAGTTACTGCTTCTTCAAGCCAGTGGACCGCTGTCTCAGAATAGACACTACAAGTTGCTTCTACCTGCAGCCGCTCCATAGCGAATGAATAGGGGTGGCAGTAAGCAATTCAGTTCCACTCACAGCTGCCCGCTGTCAGATCAACAGACGCTGGTTCTTTAAGAACCGGAGCTGAGGTGCAAGCAGCCAAGTGGACGGAAAGGTATCAAATGGGCTTGCTTGATCCCACTGCAGGTTTGAACCTGTCCTAAGTGCTAATGACATTAAGGTGGGCCCCTGCTTCAATCTCACCTTTATCACAGCTCAAAGAAGTTAAGCTACATTCTTACAGACTATATTATGTTTTCAAAAGTCAGGTTTTGATCAAATCCCAAAATTTGGTCTGAAAGCAAAAGAATTCCAGAGAAGATTATGTCAGCTTGTGGACCTTGCCAAATAAATTCCATAAATAACTTTTTTTTAACTGTAAATTAACTGATTACAAGAAAATACTACACAACCCCAAATAAAACATTTACCTTGTATTTGTATTTTGGTATTAGCAGGCATTGGTGAAAAAAAGTTCAGATAGAAATGCAATGCAAAACAAGGTGCTACACCGCAATGAACAAGTGTATAACAATATAATTATGCAAGATATTCATTTGGAGAAAAATACAACCTCTAAATATTTGCAAAAGTAATTTATTAAAAATAGTGGTAAGAAAAAGTGCAAAAATTACATGTGGGCTTAACCAATCATTTCTGCAAAGGGCTTTGCCTACACGCATACAGGTAGCATGCTATGTGAAAAGCACAGGTTCAAAGGTTGGACTAGCAAAAATTTTCCTTTTTTAACAAATGGAGAAATTCTACTGGTATTAAAAAAAAATTCTGGTATGGGGTCCTAGTAATATAAATATTTTCTGGTGCAAATAACTACTACATAACAATACTGCAAAGATAAGCAGTATAGAGTATAGGATGTACAGCACAGCTTTTATGTTTGTAAATACTGCACAGCATTAATGATCTGGAGTATGCCATGTCCAGCACAATGCAAAACATGTGTTGGTTCAGGAAAATGTAACATACAACACAATTGGAACGGGCACATTCTTGTAATAGTAGTTAAGCTCTCTCCGGCACACATCTAAACACTGTAAAATAAAAAGGGTGTCGGTGGGATTACCTCCAGCTCTCCAGTTTTGAGTTTATCCTTTAATATATTTGTGGCAAAGCTTGAGTTACAGAGAAAGAAAGGGATGAGCCAACTTTCTTTGGAAAGTCAGTATTTACAAATCAGAGAACTTTGGGGTTTGGGGCTCCAGGATACTAGAGAAAAACAAGCTTCGTGTTTAATTAAATGGTGCACATTGAAAACAAATTATTTAGGAAAGGTTTACTTTATTTCTGCAAGTAAATAATTACATGTTAGAGCAAACAGAAGAATGTCCTCTATTGGGGAAAACATGGACGCCGTTTGTCACCAGATCGTGACACTATTATCAGAGGTTGCCGTGTTCCCTTGTGTTTGTGCCACACAAAGCTCCCAGTTCCAAGAATAGGACTTCTTGGATCAGGCTGGACAATAACTGGACAAAGTATCATCCAAATGTGCCTGCACCCTGTAAAAATGATGACAACCAAAGGGTTGCATAACCGGATATCAAATTTAGATACTCAGAATTCTCGGTGACTGTGAAGTGGGATCAATTATGTTCGGCATAGATTGCAATTTGAATATTTGCCAAGCACATGGCACTGTACATCTGAAAGAGATCACAGAGGAGAGAAACATATACAGCCTGCCCATTCACTATATTTATTTATTCATACAAGACACAGAGTGGTGTGAACATTCACACAGTCAACACTGCTGGAAGTGAAAGTTGCACTACTAGAAAACCATATAGGTCCACTTTCAGCAACTCCAAGCTAAAGCAAATTATAATACATATCCCTAGGAGCACTTCTGTTTATTTATTTGAAATCCATGTAATATTTTTTTTTTTTTGGCTAGTATAATCACCTGGAATTTGTAAAATGTATTTAGCCAAACAATGTTAGGTCTTTAAAGGCAGGAATTTTGCATACAATTATCTTTAAAAAAAATTAACAAAAAATTTTATTATAAATAACTATACATTCAATAAAAATATTTAAAAACAATGTTCTTAATCGCTCCATCTTTTTTGCTCTTTAATCAACGCGTTTCATAGAGCTAATACACTTCTTCCAAGTCTTTTCTCTGATTGAATGATGGAACAGTGTGGTACACATGGTGCTGTTCAGTTATTTGGAGAAAGGATAGGGAAGGACGAGTGGGAGGCTCCCCGCTGCGCTCTCCTCAAAAGAAAATGACAATGATCATGCCTTAGTTTGGTGCCAAATTGCTGGATGCTGCGGGAGCTCTGTACCCAAGACAGTTACAAATGTTCACCAGAAATATTTAGCATCTATACATAGTTTTGGACTTGAAAAAGATGCATTGGTTCTGCCCAATTAAAAAGTGACAATTCCTGTGTAAAGGCATGTTCAGACCAGTGGTAAAAAACAACAAAAAAAAAAAACAGCGCTTTCCAGTAGCAGGCAGTAATCACTAGATATTGAAAGTGGGTGCAAACGCTTGTACAGGTGTTTGCTTGAGGTTACAAGACCCATCAAAGCACTTTTTTCAGGGTTTTTTTATTCCCAGTCCCCATAAAACTGCTTAAACAAAACACCTGCAAGAACAACTTGCAAAAGCATTCAAAAGCAAAAAAAATTCAAATCTAGGGAGGTAGATGGGGGAACCGCCGTTGGAGCCACCCTGTATGTAGTGTCTGCAAAACTGCTGTGCAACAATACCATAAACAAAAGCCTGAATAGGAAGGAAGGGAAAACTAACGCATTTATTACAATATTATCTGCTGGAGGAAGAGTCTAAACGCGGTTAATTTATGTGGATCCACTTAAAGAAAGGCTAGTGTGAACATGCTCCAAATGGGAACAAATGACACTCAGCCTGGTCTCTTTTGCAGCTTTTCAGCTTTTTTTGTTGTCCCAGATGATGAAAATACCAAGTTATGGAAAAGTATGGCCATGCACAGGGTCTAGAACTTGCCATGGGCCCCAAAACGCTGACACTGTGCTGACTACGATGAAGGAAGGGGCAGCAAGGGAAAGCTGGGAAGATATCAGTGAATCATTTGCTCTGGATAATATTTATTGAAAAATGTATTATAGTGTATTTTCAGAAAGAACTCACTTTGAATTATTGTGGTGAAATTTTTTTTGAAGAGCACTTTACTACCATGCTGTTCCTAGTTTTACAAATGTTTCACCTGTGAATATGTACATTCCCTTTATCTTGCTCAGACAAGATCAGTTAAAGGAAATGGCATCCAGAAATTGTTTTGTTTTAGTGTAAACTGATAAGGCTATGAATGAATTTACAATCACTCTACAGCATGTAGAACCCTCTCATTCCCGGTCAATGAATCAGACTCACAGTATTAGAATAATGCAGCAGATTAAAGCAATGTCTACTAGTACCACATTTAGACCTGGGAACAATTACCACAACTCTTTCTTCTAGATCAGTTTAGCTGCACAAAAATTGTTAATTTAAATGAATGGCCATCAAAGTTGACCTTATTCAGAAAATGCTAGTCATGTGGGTACTACAAAAGATACTGGTTCCTACAGATTATTAAACGATGACCTGGAAAGTACTTGAATTTGGAAAATTGGAAAAAAGCAAATATTTGCATATTTCTTCCAGGTCACAGACTCTGGTGGGTTATTTACTAAAAGAATAAAGGCTGTGGGCTAATCCTTCTGCATATGCCCGATATCAGGCAAGCGTCTTTCCTCAAATGTAATGCAAAGTGATATCAGCTCTCATTTTTTTACATTTGGAAAAAAGTCACCTGATCTCATTCCTGCACAGTGCAAGTTTATGTGACATGAGGAAGAACCCAGAAGAATGAAGATAGCAGCATTGAATGGAACGGCGAGCCCCGGAAACGGGAGAACCCAGGACTCACTGGGTGCAGATTGTGCACGAAAGCTTTTTCACATGTAAGTTATCTTCTTTTTGGTTCTGATTTCAGTATTTGGATTTACGGGAAGCTTTATGGGATTTTTATTAGATGTCGATGTTAAAAGACTGAAAATGTTATTATAAATTGCTTTTTATTATACCGTGTTTCCCCGAAAATAAGACCTACCCCGAAAATAAGACCTAGCACTTTTCCCCCAACCTGCCCTAATATAAGACCTACCCCGAAAATAAGACCTAGTAGAAAAAGAAAAAAAAAATACTCACCGAGCGGGAGACAGCGGGAGACAGCGGGCGTACACACTCCGGAGCCGCACAAGCCGATGCTTGCCTTGTAGTTCCGGCTCCTGTCACAGGCGGAGTGATATTACATGCACTTCGCCTGTCAGAAGCCAGGAACTCGGCTCGCGTCTTCTGATAAGGTACGTTTTTTTTTTTATTTTAACCAGCACAATTACGGTATAAAAATAAAAAAAAAAAAAAAAAATGTGAGCAATCATTGCCCCAGCCACATTTTGTGCTGATTTTAGGTTTGTAAGGAGAAGCTGGCTGATTTAATACAGTAACAGTGCAAGAAGAGAAATGCTGAATTCAGTAACCAATACCGGTAGCAATGAATCAATGAAGAGTTTAATTTACAATTGGGTCACCATATAAAACTCTCAAATGTACATTGTTCTACATGAATATGGTAAGTGTTTTTTTTCATTAAAAAAAGTATATAAGACCTACCCTGAAAATAAGACCTAGTGTGTTTTTGGAAGCCCAAAAAAATATAAGACAGTGTCTTATTTTCGGGGAAACACGGTATGTAGTCTGAGCTGGACATCTATACGGCCTGTTTTGGATTTACATATCACAGCCCAGCACCCTTTATTGGTTTTACAGCCTCAGCCATGGGCCAAACATTTTAATGGGTTGGATTTATATTTGAAAGCACTGACTTCATAATGTGTATCCATAACCCAGTGTGTCGGATCACAGAACTGCCCTCTCCATTGGTTTTATAGTCTGATCAATGAATTCTTCATTTACATTGGCTAAACTCATATTGTACAGCAACTTCTACTTGAATAATCCGTCCACTAATGATCAAACTGCAAACAAGTAGTTTATCATTGGTTAAACCAACGAGCAATGCAACACAAAGGTGTTACTATTTTTTATATATAAAACACCACTGTATAACACTGTACTGTACAATATATGGTGATGAAGGTGACAAGCCAACATAACACGTACAACATGTGTGTTCTCATGCGTCTGATGACGTAAATGGCCAACTTTGGTGGTCAATGAGATGCAGAAAATTCAACCTTTTGCAAATCACTTGCAAATGTGATGAAAAATGCATCAATCTGTAACTGGGCCATTAAAACTCTACAAGAATAGTTTTTGATTTGTTTAGTTTGATTAAAATTTAAATATGATTTGATTGACTTTATTGACCATTTCTAACCATAGAGGGAAAGAAGACCCAACTACATTCTTGACTGAAGAGTATTGACTGAAGAAGATTAACTGATCAACGGAATTGAGTGCCCGTGGGTTTCCAGTCTTTTCCATTTGATTTCATTTCATTTCAATCGCATTAAATGATCAGTTTATTCCAGTGTTTCTCAACCAGGGTTCCTCCAGAGATTTCTAGGGGTTCTTTGAGCAGTTTGACTCACTGTTACCACTGACGCCAATGATCTTTTTGGCCATCTGTAAGGGTGCCATTCTTCCAGCTGGTCAGAATAAGAGGCATTCTTACCACTGACCACCAAACCATTGTGCTCTGTGCTGTGAATAAGGTATTTATAGCAGGGGTTCCCTTTAGACCTGAAAGGTATTTAATGGGTTTCTCCATGTTAAAAGTATCAAGAAAAGCTGGTTTATTCTATAGATACATATGTCGCCACCAAACTACACCAAACAGCACTAAATAGCAGCATATGCTGTAATTACACTAAAGAAGTGCAGAACCCTCTGGTGCATTTACAGTCAGAAGACAAATGGCTTCTTGTGTTAAATTTCATATAATTAGATATTTACACTGTGTAATCATTGAAAATGTGTGCCACTTGACCTAGAGCCATAAAGCTTTCTTTTCGAATGAATCATTAAAGTACTAGGGGAAGCTAGGTCAGGGATGGCTAAAAGGAAATGCACTTCTTTCTCTTCTCATTCCTAACAGCCGATGGTTAATAGGGGTGGTACTGCTCATAATAACCACCAAATAAAGCACTGCCCATGGTGTACTTGTTAGACAGGATGCTAATATAAATATTGAGCAACGTTCCAATAGACTTGATTATTAGGGGCAGCTTTGGGCCATCAACTACGGGCCCATTCTATCACATACATACAATTATAACCCTGTCAATGTGCATTTTTACAATTTTAAATAAAGCTATGTTCAGATGGGTGGTTTTTGTAAACAATAGTTCTCCACCATCTACCAGTCCTGAACCGTTCAAAAGTATCAATGGAATAAGTCACAGATAAATTTCCTTTTGTTTTGCAAGCACTGGGAAGCAATACAATGGTGGTGCAGTTTTTTAGATGCTTCTTGAAGCATCTCTGGGTCCAGAATTGATTCCATAGGCTTCCAATCTCTTAACCAAACACTAAAAAATGTAAAAAAATGCTACTGAACGCCCTTGAACACCGGCTGACCTGGGAGTGGTTACGGCATGGTTGGCAAACCCTCATAGCAATCTGCTCCCATGCATCCAGGGCTAACAAACAACACTGCAGCTCAAAATCTTTGCATTTGTTGCCCTTGCCTTTGGTCTGGTTCATCCTCCAGAGAAGGAAATGCAACCACAAGACCAGAAGTAACATGTTGCTTCCACGAACTGTGCCACAAATGCACCGCATGCATAAAATGGCTCCCAACCACTCACTCCCTACATTTGAAAGGGGGTGAATAGTTTTGCATGCAGTTCAATGTCATGGTTTACTGCAAATGTGAAAGATACCCAAATATTCACTTGTGCTATCAACAGCTAGTACTAGATTGTAGTAAAATCAAATTTAATTTTGTTAAACAACTGTGTCCTTAGACATGTCTCCAAAACAAATTACACTACAAATAAGTCATAAAGCCAGTTGGCTGCAGCTGTGTGTTTGCTAACCTGGAAATAAAGATAAGCTTGGTACAAAGTCCTTGTCCCTGCGATCAACCAACTGAACAGCACAAGGCATGGCAAGGCCATCGTCACACTCAATAGAATATTAGTAAAACCAGCAAGCTGAAAGTGTCACATTGTATTTCCTCCCCCATGATCAGATGAACCAACGGTTTCAGTGATTGTGAGGATGAAATGTCACCTGTGGCTAAAAATACTCTGCGTACTCTAAAGAGTCTCTACAAGGTACTGTAATCAGAAGACCACACTGCCAATGGAACTTTTACCCCCTGGTTCTCTACTGATCTCTATTACATGAACACTTAGGTTAATGAGAATGTATTATTTCCAATAAGCACAGTTAGCAGTTCAGCATGTAAAATGATATTATAAACTTGATACAATATCAGAAAATCTGCAAACCTTGAATTTAATGCAAAACACTCCTGTAATTTCACAGACAAAAATGCACTTAAAGGTTTTACATGCAAACTAATGCTTCGTTTTCATGCAATACAAGCAATGAATTCATGTGCATGTGGTTCATGGCCATGAATTTATTTGGAGCCCTTTGATATGGGAACAGATGGAGACATATATCAATTATGTCATATAGAAAAAACAGCAAAGCAGGAGCGATGAGATGGATAGGATAGATTTACTATATAGCTGCATTTATTTCTGCATTACTGCAATGTGCAGTGTTGATTTGGAACACAATGCACCACAACCCACAGGACTGAACCATATGTAAAATGCAGTGCGTTGCTTTGAAAAAAACAAATTTGCATGTCTTTTAAAATGTCCTGTGCGGTGCATTACAGTGGAACCGATTTTAAAATTTGTGATCAGGTGGGGCTTTACGCCAAAAGGAACAGGTAAGGTCCCTTTTGCAATAAAGCATTCACACCTGCCTGATTGTTCTCCTTTCTTGGCAAAATATAAGGAACTGCACATATGCAGCTCAACATAAGAAGAAGGGATTCCCGGCACAATCTGGCTTCCCCTGCAGCTGCTGGGAATGAATAAACTCCTGCAGCACTGGGAACTAGCAGGAGTGCCCTGTCATTCTATTGGCACAAAACTGGAGTTAGACAGGTACATTATTGCAGAAGGGTCAGCCTATGTTACTTCTACAATAAGGCTTAGTCTACACGGACTGTTTCTCCAGCGTTTAACCTTAGGCTTTTAAAGCCCTTGTTTGAAATCCCTATGCATTCCAATGGGTTAATCTACACCAGGACGTTTCCTTGAGGCAAGTTTATGACATTTATCCTAAAAGTTGCTTGCAACGTTTAAATAGTTAAAACGCTGGGTTAACGCTGGAAAACGCCAAAAAAGTGGGAAAATGTGGGTAAACGCCTACATTGATTCCTTTGGTTTTCCTGCATTTTTAAACACTTAATATGCAAACCGCGGGTAAACGTGGCATAGGCGTTTTCCAGCATTTTAGGCTTTACGCTTTTAGCAAGCTTTAAAACGCTAATAAAGTGCATAAAAACGCATAAAAAACGCAATAGAAATGTTTACACGCGTTTTTTAAAAAACGTCCACGTAGACCCGGCATAAAATAAACTTATCTGACTACTCAAGCCTTTCCTGAGCATGCATGGGTGTTACATCATTATGGCTTTGCCAGACAAGATGGCCAAAGATCCTAAACCCCAGAGGACCAGGTAAACAGGCAGTAGAAACACCAAGTTGCGTTCCTAATAATGAGAGGAGGAAATACAGTCTTAAATTTCTTATTGTACCTACCATTATATGCAGGGTTCTCCCCAGGCACTTTAAGCAGGGCGCACCACCCGACACTTTAAGCAGGGCGCACCACCCGGCACTTTTCAGCCTCCACCCGGCTGTTTTTGGGTGGTTACTAAAGAGTTGGGTCACAATACAGGGGCTGCCACCCACCTACAATTTCTTCCATCCCGGCTTAAAATAACTTCTGGGTTGAGCACTGATATGTATATATCAGATTTACAGCATAGGGTTGTGATTTCCATCACCATAAGTTTGGAAGTTTGTCTACCAAACCCTTCAAATGGTTCTGGCGGTAACAGTCCTTGGCTATTATTATTTTACTGGACCGGCATTATACTGACATGAAGTATCCTACATCACCTAATAGATTGCTGTGTTTGAGACGGGAAAATTACAAAAGTACCGCAGATAGAAGTAAAACGAAAAAGAAACAAATTCAGATTTAGTTTTATTCTACATGTTTTGGAAATCTATCTGAAATTTCAAACTCATTTAAACAGGAGTGTCAGGGTTTTTGTTACCACCCACCTAATGTCACAACAGTCTGAAATTTAATTGCACCGATACAGAATCCCGCTGTCCTCCCTAACAATAGTAGCTTTATAAGAGCTTCTAATTTCAGATAATTAAAACCTGGAAATTTATCAGATTTGCGGTGATTTGCAACATGATTGAACAAAGTTACTAGATGAGATGTGAAGCACACAGAAAAGATTTGATTCCACTTATAACCAAGAAAAATATAATATTTCTGCTTCAGAGGGCTCTTTCACATCATGAGACTGAGTGCAGAACAAAATCATAATAATCCCTCTAGAAAGGAGACTTTGCACAGTGCGAACCCTGAGTGTGCGGTTGGCTATTCAGGGAAAATGTCATTTTGATTCCAAGCCACGGCTAGTTTATCCAGGCTAAATACTTCAGCACAGATCAAATGAGTTAGAGGCAACTCCGCAGTGCCAATGTCGCTTTGCTTTGTGAGAACATTAACTTCAAGATAAATTAACTGGCTTGATTAAAAAAAGAGCTTTTTGCATATAAACTGAATTCTTTCTTTGGTAAAACCAACCATTGGAGGCTTTCCAAATGCCTATATATCTCTCCATCTATCCTCACCATCTCTTTTTCACTCTTTCACCATCAATCTATGTAGTCATGGAGAAAACATGCACAAAACAGCAAAAACCACTAAATTCCAGGAACAGCACAGACATAATCAGTTCAGATGAAAAGCTGACATTTTTAATAACAAATCTGTCCTGGCTACATTTAATTCACTTATACCAGCAGTCCTTAAACTACAGCTTGCAGACAGGGCCTTATTACTTGCTAGAACCACTGTGTGCGGAGTTGTCAAATGTTCCAGTACCTGACATATTACATATTTCCAAAAAAAAAGGCAAAAGTGGAGCAACGTTGGATATAGAGCAAATACATAGCCAGCAAAGGAGCAACATGGGAAGTGCAGCATATACATGAACAGCAAGTAGGGGAGCAATGTGACACATGGAACACATACATAGGTAATTAGTAGAGCATGCAATGGGAAATGTACAATGATAGCCAGTAGAGGAGCTGAGTGGAACATTGAACATATACCTGATTAGCCCATGGACGAGGAGAGTGAAACATGGAGCATATACACAGATGAACCAGTAGACTAGCAGAATGAGACAAGAAACATAGATGGCCAGTGGGAGAGTCAAGAAAGACATGGAGGATGTACATGGATGACCAGTAGAGGAGTCGAGTGGGACACGCAGCATATACTTGGATGTCCAGTAAATGAGCATTGGGATTTGAAGAATAAACATGGATGGTCAGTGAAGGAGTAGAATGGGACATGGAGCATATACACAGACAGTCAAAAAATGTGCAGAGCAGGACATGGAGCATATACATGGATGGTCAGTAGAGAAGTCGAGTAGGACTTGGAGTATATCAATGGATGGTCAGTAGAGAAGTCGAGTAGGACATGGAGTATATACATGGATGGTCAGTAGAGAAGTCGAGTAGGACATGGAGTATATCCATGGATGGTCAGTAGAGAAGTCGAGTAGGACATGGAGTATATACATGGATGGTTATTAGAGGAGTCGAATGGGACATGTAGAAAATACTTGGATGTCCAGTAGTGGAGCACAGTGGGATGTGGAGCATATACAAAGACGGTCAGTGGAGGCGAAGAATAGGACATGGAGCATATACACGAACAGGCAGTACAGAAGCAGGGTGGGTCATGAACAATATACATGGATGGCCAGTGGAGGAGTCAGGTGGGACATGCACCAGATACTTGGAAAGCAAGTAGAATAGTGCGGAACATGGTACATATACATGTATAGCCAGTGGAGAAGCACCTTGGACCATGGAGCATATACAAGGACAGCCAGTAGAGGAGAAGAGTGGGCCACTAAATGCATACCAATGCCTGGAGTGTTTTTATGATTCCACTCAGAATTTTTAGCATCTTTTCAACATTCACCACTATTACCCCTACTTGCACCCCACATGCAGCAGCAGATTTCAGACTTGGGACTGTTAAGTCAAATTCAAAGACTTCATTACTGGAGTAAGTGAAAATATACAAAAGTTGGGTAAGTTTATTCTATAAAAGCTATTAAAAAAAATGTTTACTTTGAAATTAATAGTAAAGCTACCAAGTTCTAAATCAATATTAGCCACACCGTTCTTAAGAGAAAAAATCCATACTCGTTAGCATCAAATATGCAATATCTTGATGGTCAGCTATATATGCAGAATACTGTGTGTTGGGAGCAACTTAAAAATATGCCATCTGATCCCCATACAAATTTTTTTTGCTCACTCTGAGCAACAGAAATAAAATTTTAAAAAAATTACTGTCCACTTCAACATTACAAGAAGATAGCTAAGATGGGGTTTCATTATCTAGTCCAGTAATACATCAATGTTAAGAATCTCTACAAGTTTTCAAGAGTGAACTCAATTACTATGTAAACTCTCTGTGGTACTTGAGAGGAAAGAATTACATGTTGTAAAATCTGTGTTCATCTTGAAGGATGACAAGGTTTATTACATAAAAGTATAGGTTTTGTGATTAAAAGAGCAAATAAATTGGCCTACTTCATAATCAAGTGTAAAACTCTTATAAGAATTTTTCTTTAGGTGTCTTGGATCAAGAAAAAAAATCGTAAGGGCAAAAAATCTTACAGGGGTGTATTGTAGTTTGATCAGTCTTCCAAAAATTGAATAGGATGGTAAGTCAAAAACAAAATTGGTAGCAAATCTGCTCATGCCTAAGACTGAAGGTCAGGTATTTCAACAATCAGGTAATTTTACCAATTACATCTGCTTTGCCCCGTTTTTACATCATCAACCAATGAGAGCCATATTTACCATGTAAAACATACGCCTAGGTACCTGTAGCTAAGGCTTAACACTCACAAAGTATTGCCTGTGGGTTTGGAGCATTTGTGCTTTGCTCCAGCATCAATTTTCTGTTCCCTCGTACTGACCCATCATAATGATCATGATCCTATCAGGGCCTTGATTTTCCACATGGTCTATGGTCAAGGTCATGGCCTATGGCAGCATGTCCACTAAGAGGTGACATTGGAACATCTTTATGGAACTGGAACCTTCTACTGCTGGCTGACAAGCTCTAAACTAAAAGTGAATAATCGGGGGGTCACATACAGTGCAAAGATTTGAGTGTGGTGAAATTTTTTCTTCTCGTTCCATGCTTACTTTCTTTATGCCCTCTAAATCTCTCCCTCCATCTCTCTCTTCCCTCCTCTCTATCACCTATCGTTCCCCTCCTCTCTCTCTCTGTTTGTCTGTCTCTCCCTCTATCTCTCCCTCACTATTTTTCTATCTCCCTCCCCTGCTCTCTCTCCACTTGCCCTCTCTCCCCCCACCTCGTTCTCCTACCCTTCTCCCCCTTCCATGTTCTCTCTCCCATCTCCCTCTTTCCTCTTCATCCCTTTCTATCTTTTTTCACTGTCCCTACCTCTCTCCACTTTGCCTTTCTTTCTCTTTACTCTCCCTCTTTCGTCTTCTTCTTCGCTCTTCTCCCTTCCTCTCACTCTTCTTTTTACCCTCTCTCTCTCTCTCTCTCTGTCTCTTCCCTCTTTATTTCTCTCTCCCGTCTCCTCCATTCTCATAGAACAGCTTCCAGGGTGTGTTTTGTATATGTCAGCATCAAAGGCTGTTGCTGGTTGGGGCAGACAGCACAAGCTACCTGACCTAGGGGAGCAAAAAGTATAAATCCTGCCCTGAGTCTTATTAACTTGGAGCTTGGACCTTTCAACCCCAGGAATCATTATATTTACCCCAAAACCTAAGCAATCAATTACCAAGCTAAAGTGTACATAAAGCAACAAAACTTCATTCTTAGCTTTTGAGAAAATATGGAAGGTTTAGAACCTCTTTCAAGTTGTTGTGCTGTTCTGGTCCCAGATGGGAAGACTCGCCACTACTATCATTGTTTTAGTAAAAATTAATGACCAAAAAATCCAACACTTTTATCACATTAATAGAGGGGAAGAGAAATGGGGTATTCCAATGAGAAAACTTGATGAAGTGATATGATATCCTATTGCTTTGTGTGATATATCTCCTGCTATGTCTTTGGGGAATGGCAATCTCATTGACTGGAGTCCTAACCTTCCCTAGCCAACCAAAAAGAAAAAAGGTAAGAGTGTTGACTTTCTGAATTTATACTTTATAGATTTACTAAGATTTAAAACATTGACCCTAAATGTAGAACCTTTACCCTTGACCCCAACAATAGGACAGAATACTTATTATTATTTTTTTAATTATGCAAAAAAAATGTAGAACAAAAATGCAACATGATTCTATACTCATATATTGGTATATATTGTTATAGTGTTATATCAGGGATGCCCAAAAAGTGGATTGCGATCTACCGGTAGATTGCAATGACAACGCGAGTAGAGCCCTGCCTTTCAAAATAAACTCTACCGCGCACAGGAGTTCAAGTTTTTATTGTTCGTAGATCATTTTGACTTGGTCATTTTAAAAGTAGCTTGCAAGCCAAAAAAAGTGTGGGCACCCCTGTGCTATATGCTGTAATACTCTGGACAGCAGGCAATTCTGGTAACCCCTAGCATACTTGGCACTGCCTATTGGTCCACAGTAACTTCAATTCTAGTTAGGAATCTTATACTTTTCACAACATGTTGCCATCCTCTGCTGTAAATGTACTATATTTCAAGCTGGTAACACAGCTACAGTCACTGTACAGAATAATATTTGACTTGCAAACAGGAAAGAGAATGGTACGTACTGCAGCCGGGCTCCATATTCAAAGGGTTTGCTGCTGTCATTGACGCGACTTCCTCAGGACATCAATCCAGTCTCTGTCTGTTCTGTAAAATAGGATTTGCAGGAGTCAGCTCACATACTTTATTTGACAAGAAAAAGCCACAATGAGAGATCCGTTAAAATACTTTTCACATTCCCTAACATTTTCCAGCCCCTCACAGACATTATTGTTTACAGTAAATGGAACAGACATACCCTAAGAAGAAGAATGTTTATTATCATTTGTGTGCACAGATTTCACACTCAAAAGGTAATACTGTGGAGAGTTGGTTTGCAATACAATGGATGACATATAAAGCCTTTAAGTGGTTTTAAAGAGACCCAGTCACCACCTGCTATGCTGCAAATGCATACATGTAATTTGTATTGGGAGTATTTACAACCATGTAACCATGCCTGCTGAAGCAAATACTACTGAAAGATCAAAATGTTGGGATTTTTGGATAAAACTCAATTCACCCAATGTGTCAACAAATGTTTCAGCGGCATGTGATCTACCTGTTAGAAGTAGGAAGAAGGAATATAACTTCCAGAAGTGTCAATTATATTGATGGAGGATTGCTATTGCTACAAAAAGGATTTTGTTGGAGTCAAAGTTTAACAGGATATGAAGTTAGAAGACTTAAATAATATTACACAGCGCTTTACAAAGTCCAAATTTACATCACTAACTGTCCTTCAAAGGAGCTCACAATCTAATGCCCCACCACAGTCATATGTCATTAACAAAGTCTAAGATCAATTTTGGGGGGAAGCTAATTAACCTCACTGCATGTTTTTGGAATGAGGTAGGAAACTGGAGTACCCGAAGAAAACCCACGTAAACACGGGGAGAATCCGCAAACTCCATGCAGATAGTGTCCTGGCCGAGTTTCGAACCTGGGGCCTAGCGCTGCAAGGGCCAGAGTGCTAACCACTGAGCCACCGTGCTGGCCAATTGGGACACAGGTAGAAATAGAAATCAGATCGTTTTAATCATTCCTCAAATAAATGTTTACTTTTGTATGTTTCTCTGTTAATTCTGATTACTTCATGTCCCATTGACCATACAGGAGGAGGAAGCTCCCCAAGGAGGGCAAAGGCGGCAGTAAAAATCTAAAAGTTCTAACCATGCCCTATATAAAACTTGTTTTAAAAAATTCTAAAGGTTTATGCACCTGATTTTAACCCAACACAATCAACCGTGTGCAGAGCTTTATGCATAATAACCGCCTATGTCACCGCATATGTTAACATTTGTAAAAAAAAAATTTGTGGACATTTATCATATGTCCCATGCATCGCCCTGCGAGGAAACAGAGACGGGTGAGTAACGTGGAGTTTAGTTCAGCTTTAAAGCTGTATTGGTATTCTTAGGGGATTCTTTACAGACCCTTGGCTTTTAAAGGGAAGCTTTTTTTTACTAACTCATACAGCTTTGGGGTGGCAAGTTTGTTTACACAGATTATCAAATTTAACGTTCATTTTGAAAAATATTCTCATGCCATGATCTATAGGTCCGGGTATATCATAATATTTAGTAATGATATATATATATATATATATATATATATATATATATATATATAATCTGCTCTATATATATATGTACACATACAGAAACTGGTAGAACCAGTTTGAGAAAATAAAGGGTACTTATTTCCTTAGATCAGGGATCCCAAATAAGAGGTCTAGTTGGATTTTGGCCACTACTGGAACAAGCTGCAGTCAATCAGTCCTCATCCGCAGAAGATGTTACGACACGTGAAGACATGTTGGGGGTACATGTATAGACCTGTCCAACCCTGAACAATGTCTGACCTGAGTGTCAGTGCACAGATGATACAAGATAGTCAGTCTGTTTGTGAGTAGACTGGAATTCTAATCTGGAGACTGAGAGAACTAGTCCAGCAAAGATGTTGTGACTAGATCAGGTTTGTCTGGTTGAAAGTAGACAAAGTACAACAAACACTGTGTTGTGCTTGAATTACCCCCTGTGAAGGAAATATCTTGTGTTATAATACTTATAATACTAGTAACAAAAACTTTGGTCTGGAACAGTGTTTTTTGAACTTTAAACCATGGGGGGGGGCAAAAAGTAAATAAACAAATGATCATTGCTTGAGGAACCTCTAGCAATCTCTGAAGGAACCTTAGGGTTCCACGGAACACTGATCTGAAAGCTTAAAGTAATATTAACCTTCTGGGCAGTTCATTTCTGATTTATATGTCTAAAAGCAATACATTGTTTTTCATTAAAATTTATTTTACAGTAAAATTAAATAGTATGAGTATAATAAAGTTTGAAACACAAAATCATGTTAAAATAATAAAGAAAAATTGGAAAAAAAATATTATACTCATATTATCATAATATACTGTAAAATAAATGTTCATAAAAGACAATGTACTGCTTTTACTCTTATAAATCCACTGTATTGCAATCAATACAGGTATTTTGTATTGAATGCAATACAAATTGATTTGAAATTCCTGCCACGCCACGAACTGAACGTCCGCACGGTACTCCCGATGACTCACAGGATGCAGAGGACGCCTGCAAAAGGAAGACGTGGAGTACGCCGGCGGATCAGGTAAGGCTCGATTTATCATTGTTTTGCATTGGTTTAGCTACCCACAGTGTGACTCGGGGATACCGCTTTCAGACCCTTTTTTGTACCACGAGTCACACTCCGGGTTACCAGTCAGGGGGTTAAACCCTTAAAGAGCTATGTTTGTATGCGAAACATTTTTTGAACAATACCAACGAGTATTCTACTGTGCATGAATGAAGATTTGATGCAATCGCCAACCAATACACTGAGAAAAGTTTCAAGCACAGTTGTAGTTCTTGGGAGACAGCACACACATCTGTGGTGCCTTTGATGAGGCTCTACCACGAAATTCTAGTAGAATTCTAGTAGTTAGATCAAGAACAATGCATAGGTAAGTGAATCAAATAATGTATTCTCAAGCTTCACACACACACATCAGAGGAATGTCGCCCAAGTTGAACAGTGGTGCTTGTCACAAGCCTGTTGTATGTACAGAGGTCCTCCGACGTCATTCACCAATTTGCCCTGTTTTACTTTCATATCTGTTCAACTTATACTTTCATAAATTAGGGGAGAGATAAAACTGAGAAAATCTTGGTGACTGTATCTGGCTAGCAACACAATTACACTGCATGAAGATGGTTGAAATTTAACATTAGTATGGATGTTCACCCACATCCTTTAGCAATCCAACACGCCAGCTTATTTTAAGACTAACACAAACAGTGGCTTTTATTTTTTAATAAGGAGGACACAATGGGGTGCATCCAACTGTCCTTCATCAACCCTAACAGTTTGGAGGATGATCACTGTACCAGACTTTAAAGAGATGGTCACGGACCTCTAAATAACCATGTAATACAGTCTTTCTCAACCTCAAACCTCCTAAAACAATTTACAGATCTCAGAATTCCCAAACTAAAACAATTTTTTTGGGTTCAATGGAAAAAAACTCAAACTGCCCCACAGTGGAGGCTTTATTAACACATTTCTAGAAAACTAAAAACGTCCTTAGAGTCATACAGCAGGCTTGGCCAAGTGTTGTTGGCTTCAGAAGTATGCAGGAATAATCAAATGGGAGGTAAATCAGCCAGAGTTTTTTAGAACCCAGCAACCTCCTAAGGAACCCTTAATGAGAATGATTTATATAATGCCAACACTGGCCAGGCTCTGCTGAAGGAAACAGTAATTGGATGGTTACCTTGTCCCCTTGATATTGTGTCTTTTCCAGATAGTCCGGCACTAGTGATGTGTTCAGCACAACTCTCCCTTCTGGTTAGGCAAAACACCGTGCACTTGTCAACTGTAGAGCGCAATGATGGATGGAAACAATAAGACTCTGTGTAAAGGTAACTTCCATAATGACAGTGCAATGTATGAATGATCAGAAAGCCCCAGGCACGTGGTGAACACTCAGCGACGTTCTATCATACATAACTTCTGGTAGGATCCCTGTTCTGCTAATGAAACAAATAAACACCTAAGAGGAAGCCAATTCTGAGGAATTAAGTTCCAAAGTCTAATCTCTTATCACCATCACAAGCATGTTAAAGTGTTTTCAGCTTTGTATGTGGTTTCAATTACATGTCCCCAATGTCATCAGATCTGTAGCGAGTTTCTAAATTACATTGGTTGCTTGAAGTTTTAAAACATGTAATTTACGTCCTTTTTACAGAGCTTGTGATCATTTAACAAACAAATGCAGGGATGATATTAGACTAAATAGGTTGAGGGTAAAAAATATGCACAACAGCAAAGAAAACCAGGTCCCTGCACCCCGTGCCTTTTTGTCAATAGGACTCAGAGAAATTGCCATAACCTAAACTAGGGGTGTCAAACTCTGGCCCGCGGGCAAAATGTGGTCGCAATGTCCTTTTTTTGGCCCCCAAAGGAATCCTAAATATGAATTGCAGCTGGCTCATTGCTGCATTGAAATAGCGCCGCTACTACAATTCCCAGCATCACTCGTGTCTATAGACCAGCGGCCTCTGTGCCTATGGGTGGCCCCGCATTGCACTGTTTTATAGACGCAAGTAATGCAGGGAATTGTAGTAGCGGCATCACTCGTGTCTATAGACCAGCGGCCTCTCTGCCTATGCGTGGCCCCGCATTGGACTGTTTTATAGACGCAGGGAATTGTAGTAGTGGTGCTTTTTCAGTTTCAAGTTTGGCCAGTACCAGGACAAAGATCTCTGGCACCATGATGCAGGGTATAAAAAGTATAACCATTGTCCGTGTGCCTTAGGCTATGTTCCCATTAGGCATGAGGCTACATGGTAGATGCTACATGTAGCCCCGATGAAAATGAATGGGGGCAACAGTGAGCAGTATCAGTATGGAAAGAATTGTGTAACATACCAAGATATTTGTTGCCCCTACAGAGATAAGTGCACTCCCCCGACATTATTTTTATGTGCCTTGTCTCTAGAGAAGAACAGAGCAATCTTTGTTAAGGCATCATTTACAACAGTGTCTCAACCGTTTTACCATGGGGGAACTACCTAAAAAATCACTGGTGTCAGTTAAACTGAGAGTCACAAATTACTCATTGCTCATGGAACCCTTAGCAATGTTCCATGAACCCCTGCTTGAGAAACACTGATTTAGGATCAAACTTTATTTCCTGGACTGCCATGCCCGTTCCCAGATAACACTGTCATGTAAATCTTAATGCGTGTACAATTCCTTGTTCGTTTACAAATGCTTTTCATCAGTCGCTGCTGCAACGTGGTCCCTACAGTCAAACACGGAGGGGGTTCACTGATGTTTTAGGTTTGCTTTGCTGCTTCAGGAACTAGTAGTCTTGACTGTATGCATGGTATTATAAAATCTGAGGACTACCAAAGAATTCTGTGGTGTAATGTATGGCCCAGTGTCAAAAAATCAGAGGTCATGAGTCTTACAGCAGGACAGTGACCCAAGACATATTTCATAAAGCACCCAAAAATGGTTTAACACAAAGCTTTGGAGAATTCTGAAGTGGCCAGCAATGAGTTCACATCTAAATCTCACAGAGCACATGAGGCAAGATCTAAAAACACCATTTGGAAGAAGAAAACCTTCAACTCTGAGAAACTTGAAGCAGCTGGCAAAGGAAGAAGGGGATAAAATTCCAGTAGAGAGATGTAAAAGACTGTTGTATAAAGCGATTAACATCAGTTATTTCTTCTTAAAGGGTGTGCAACCAAGTATTTAGTTGAGCGTGCCAATAATTTTGTCCAGGCCATTTTTTGATGTTTTGTGTGGAATTATTATTTTTCTCTGCTTTTTTGTGTTCTTCCAGTGCCAGCAAAAAAAACATGAAAATACCAAAGCATTTGTAAGAGCGACAATTTTCTGGGGTGCCAATTTTTTTGGTCATAATTTTATATATATATGGTGATATATATATAGATAGTGATATATATATAGATGAATACATACACCGTCTATCAAATAATTTCCAAACAGTATAAAATGACTTTCATTGGCCCAAGGCTTGTACAAGGAGATCAGTCAGGCAACACAGAACAAATCTGATGCCTTTATTTGACAGCTGTTTGTCAAAATATGCAGCTTCAATACCTATAGGGTTTTCGTGTTGCCTAAAATCTGCCCAAAAGAAGTTATTTCAGTTAGTTTTCGTATGTCTTCTTTAGCCACTGATATCTCCAATGAATTTTAAGTACAAAACTTGGTAGTTCATATTGTTTAAAGAAAAGACTTTAAAAGCCTAGTAAAGCGGTTAATTTTTACAAGCAGTAAAGCTGATTTTAGAATCATTTGTGGTCTGTAGCGGTTGACTCATCAAACATAATGACCACCTTTGATCCTTATTGCCCATAGATATTTTCCATAGCAGCATCCAAATAATACAAATACTGGCATATAAAATGTAATGTAGAAAAGGACCCTTTACCACAACCCCTTGTCCACTTTTACATAGAATTCCAACAAAAACTTTTTTAGAAAGACAGGGGAACTCTTACAACTTTTCTTGTTTTGCGTCGAGATTTCCTCTTTTTTATGCTGTTTACACAATAGAAAGTAAGGGAAATTTCCCAATGAAGATACAAATAGCAATAAAAAAATCTGATAAAGGTTTATACCTTCTCCACCCAATCCAACATGAAAATTAAACATTTAAGCTACTTATACATATTAGATAATTGTCATTCAAATAGAATGATCCCTGATAAATCAGCTTTCACAAATCACAATGCAAAACTACAACATGAATGTTTAAAAATTGCACGCTTTTTAGCCATGCATCATTGTTGACATTTGTAATGAACAATTATCTAATGATTTGTTGATAATTAATTTTGAGTGACAATTATCTAGCATGTGCACTTAGCTTTAAGCCCTGTACAGAAGTCAAATGACTGTTGAATGATCGTTTTCATTCTATTCTATGAAGTGAGGACAAGCGAGCAGCACCACCCTCCACAGGAGTGCACATTGGTCAATCCTGATCGGTCCATCATTAATCTGTCAAGTTAGATTTTCCTCTGAAGATGGCTAAGATCATTCATTTCTGGCAACAATCTGACATGTGTAAGACGCGTTAAAGATGATGTAGTATTTACCTCCCTGGACCTGGCTTATCTTGATATTGGGGCTGATTTACTATGAGGAGAAGAACATGAAGACAGCAGGGCAATTAGAGAAAGTACAGCTACCCAATAGTGGTGCAAACTAAACAAAAAACATCCAAAAGACATATAAAATATTAAAAAAAACAGCCAAAAATAAAAAAAAATTTAGATACACTTTCAGTCTTGTACAGTTGTACAGGCTCCTCCTCCATGCTAATTTTAGTGCACAATGTGAACTACTGACCAGGTGCATTAGAAGCTTCCTAGCTGAAGGACATCAAGTGTCATCTGACCCAGTGTTTCTCAACCAGGGTTCCTCTAGAGCAAGGGTCATCAAATTTTGGCTACTAGGCCATTTCAGGAGGTCAAGAAGGCACACTAGGCAGGACTATCTCGCTCGAGTCCCTCGCTGATGGATGCGCCCACCACCAGGAATGCCCCTGAAGGGAAATTCCTCTCCTCGGCAATGCATACAGAGGAGAGAGAATGTCCACTTACCCTGGCGGCGGAAGTGTTAACACTGGCTGCGGTAAATGGGGAGGGAAGCATACCAAAGAGGCGCAAGAGCCGCATGTGGCTCCAGGCCTGGGGGTTGCTGACCCCTGCCGGCCGGGATTAGGCCGATCAACCAGGAGAGCATTAGGCTGGAATGGACTACTGGCTAGGTCTTATCTGGCCTAAAGGCCGGACTTTGCTGACCTCTGCTCTAGAGCTTGCTAGGAGTTTCTTGAGCAATGAACAATTTGTGCCTCCAAAGAACATTTTGTGACATTAATGATTTTTTGGTGGCAGCCTTCTCACTGGCCAGCCATATAGGAGGCATTCTTCCCCATGACCACCAAGCTAATGTACTGTAAGCTTCCATTAGCATGTTCATACAGGGCAAAATGAGGAACTAGGGAAGGCAAAATATTAACAGAATAAACCAGCTTTATTAAAAAAAAATGGGGCACCAGAGGTTGTAAACACTGAATATGAGGAGCTAAGAAGTGTTCTGGCAGACCAAACAAACACAAATAACTTAAAATATTTCAAGCCTGCAACTTAGGCCCCATTCATGCAACTCATGTCTTTGTGCAGAGTGCTGGAAAAAGTAAAACATTGGTGAATAGTGCAGCTCACACAGATAACCTTGAGCTTCTTTGTTAAACACGTCTGCATGAGCTTCAAAGAATCAGTTGCATCAAAGAGTACATAGATCTGCTGACATCAGTCACCTACAAGCTCCTACTGCTACATGAATGATGTCTCAGCTTGAACCCACAGTAGGTCTCATTCATATAAACACGTCTTTTCCGTGTGTAGAGGCCTGTTGAAGGAAACAGCAGAAAACGTTTTCCCAACCCTGAATTTTACTTTACTTTATTTTGCATGTTTTTAGATGAAATGACATCAGTTCACATGCATGATCCACAATGAACTGACCAAAAAAAACTCATAATTGCTTTTTGTGCACTGCAGGCAAACACGTCATATGTCAAGGCAGGAAGTCATTAACCATGTGAATGGCATTATTCTAACATTTACATTTTTTGTTTTAGGTACCCTTGCACGCTATGATCTGGAAGAAAAAATGATATTTAAAAATGCTGGGTTGGTTTAATTGATTCCATCAGAAAACTGTAGAAGTTGTGCACCATAAAAAGCCAAAACATACCTTCCATGTACTATCTTTACTACCTGTATCTTCTATCAGACCCCTCAAAAATTTATTTTCAACTTTATGAAACTTAAAACCAACCCAAGGCTATGCAAGCTCCCACCAAGTCACAGGATTTAGACATGGTAATTGGTTGTTGAAGACACTCGAGAACTTATCTATGGCATAGGTAGCCATACCCAAATGGACCAGATATTTATCAGGTCTCCAGCAGCACGCAGCCTACATAGCAATACGTTTCTTGTGTTCTGGACTCCACAAAACCTAAACAGCCTCACATACTTTAATTGGGAAATTGGACCATTTGTCATACCCATGGGTCAATATAAAGAAGATAAGGTGAGAGGCCATGGGTCAGAGCTAGAAACCAGGAAGTTGGTCCTCATTTGCATGGTTTGGAGGGTCTACTCTACTGAAGGTGTGATTTTGTTACTGGAGAATTATCCATTACTTTGACTTCATGGAATGACTCAGTTGGTGGCATACAATGCTCCTCAATCTACCTTTACCAGAAAAGTGGCTGCAATAGAATAACACAGCAAATCACCACCTTTTCAACATAGAGAATCCTAACTTTCAGATCTTCATGGAACCCCTACTATACTATGTCCACAGTTCCCAGTACATTGCTGTGAAGGTCAATGGGAAGAATGCCTCTTACATTACTGGCCAGTAGAAAGAATGTCACCATTACAGATAGCCATAAAGAATATTGGTGTCATTGGTAAAAGAACTAAGATGCACACACTGCTCCTAGCTCAAGGAACCTTTGAAGGAACCCTGGTTGGGAAATACTGATATAACATCTTACTTCTCTGACTAGCAAAGGTGAAACTCCCTAGAAGAGGGTAAGCAAGCCTACATTGGCGAGTTCATGCCAGCGATAAGATCAGTTAGATGACATACCACCAGGGAAGATCAATATGAAAATCTCTGCTATGTGTCACTGATAGAAAAGTTTTGTTGTGACAAGACCAATGCAAAATTTCTTTAACTAAACTGGTAAAACATAGCACACAAAGCCTGCCTTTGCTTCCACCCATACTTTTACCCCTTGAAAAAACATAAAACATAAAACGAACAGGATATGGATAACATAAAGTATGCTTTTTCCCTACTATCCATATAACTCAATTACATGCACTGTAAGCAAGTGATATCTACTGGTCAACAAACATTTTCTTGCCAAACAGAAAAAAAGTAATTTTAGGTTATGTTTGATGCACAGATTCCAGATATGATATTGGTTTTGCTAGATTGGCTCTAGTTTTTGAAATAATGACCTCAATAATAACCTCATGAAAACTTATGAAATGTGAAAATTAGGGAAAATTAAACTAGATATGCCTACATTTACAAAATTAAAATTTTTGAAAAAATAATGTCAATATATTCTCTATTCAGTATATTTACAAAACTAATGACAAAGAAGTCATTGAAAAACTCCGCTTATATGATTTCCTTCTATGCTGATGATCAGGACAATCACGTTGAAGGCTCCAGCAGTAGTCTGCCATCATGTGTCTATCCCATCCGCCCTGAAACCTTTCTTCCATCACCTTTATATCTTCATGGAACCTCTCCCCTTGTTCCTCACTGAAATCACCAAGGTTTTCAGGAAAGTTTTGCAAATGGCTAGCACCCAAATTTTAAAAGTTTAAGAGCAAGTTTTGTACCAGTTCCTCATAATTTTGTGCTTTATGGTTACCCAAGAAGTTCTTGACAACCATGACATAGCTGTGCCAGGCAGAAGCTTCAGTATCAGTCATGTAACTTGTGAAATTTGAATAATTTATCATTTTCCAAATCTGGAGTCCAACAAACGTTCCTGCTTTTAATTTTTCAGTACTCGATCCAGGGAAGAAGCTACAAATGTATTTAAAGCTCTAACAAATTGCTTCATTAGTCCCAACTTTGTGTGTAGTGGAGAGAGAATGATTTTTTCTTTGTCAACCATTGGCTTGTTATTGATGTTCGCTGCACTTTTTTTTTCATGGTTTCCTTTGGAGGCCATGTCACTTGTTTCCAGTGATCCTGCTTTGCTCTACTATCCCACAAGCAGATGAAACATGGGTACTTCGTGTATCCACTTTGCTGTCCAAGTAGGAAGTTCACCATTTTTAAATCAACACATGGACCATTGGTGTTCATGATAGCAAAGCTTTTTTAAGACAATTTGGATATTTTCATATTCTTCTTTAAGTTTTGTTGAGTGACCAATTGGAACTGATGCATAGCAGTTGCCATTATGCAGTAAAACAAATTTCAAACTTGGAGTGGAACTGTCTATGAAAAGTCGCCAGTCTTCTGCTCGTATTTTGGTACTCCCATATGGGCTAGTAGTCCAGGGATGTTACAACAGTACACAAAGTCTCCATCTTCACTGAAATATGGTCGGGGTGTCACTTCTCCTGTCCTATAAACCATTATTTTAACTTCTGGTCTCAGACTGTTTTTTTCTTTTAGCCCGAATGCTAAGAGTTCAGATGCTTTTCCTGGGAAAACTGCTGGTTTGATTAAACACTTCCTTCACATCCACTTCCACTGCTAACTCCTGGAATACACTCCAAACCCTGTATATCCTCCATGTCGGATACAGGAATATCAGGGAGTGTACTGAACACTGGTATGGGAACATCGGCACCATGCGGCACGTCGTCTACCTGAATCCAAATCACGGTACTCCCACACAGTGCAATTTCGAAGTCATTTCATATTTCCTTTTTTTGGAGCACATGTATTACATATGTGATTGTTTTTTAATTTTTAATCACAAGATCATGTAAATTGTTTAAAACATTTTTAAGCACGTTTAAAGTGGTTTCATGTTTTGTTTTGTTACAGTGCTGTATTTTACTTTATATGTAATATTAACATATTTATTAAATAACAAAGATGAAAAGAAGAACGTGACATTCCTTTAAAATGCTTTAAAACATAAGAACAACTTTGATCATCTTTCTAAATAAACGGAAGACATTACAGATGTTGGATAATTACATCTTCTTCTGCTTCTTATCTATGGTTTAGCAACAGCGACATCTTCAATATGACCTCAGTCTAGTACTGTACATACAACTCATTACAAATCATTACTGCTAATAAAGTAACAGTAATGGGGTTTGCATCTAATTTGTCATTTCTGGATGGCCTTGGGAAGTCTATGGGGAAATTTTGCCATAATAAGTGTGTCTCACCCTTGAGATTTGATTTTATTATGGTAATAATACTGATAAGTGTGTCCCTTATTAAATAACCTCCAGGCTGCAATTTTTCTGTTTTAGGTGCAGACATGTTTTATAAATCTTATGTATCTGTGTTTGATGGCTTCATTTCATCATTCAAAAGACAACTTACTTCCCTTGCTGCATCACATACATACGTACGTGTTGTAAGAAAGGCCACTCATCATAGTATTGGGTTAAAAGAAAAGCAGGAGGGAACTATTAAATTTTTTTTTATTTTTTGTATATTTTTAGTATTTTTTTTTTATTTCTAGTGTTGTATTTTATTTCAATAGAGCAATGTCAGTAAAATATGGAAATATATAACCAGAAATAAAGAGAGCAATATGGGAACCAATATGCATGTAAACCAGTTTTCATAATTCCTATGAAGGGGAAGGGAAAATGTGGGTGATGTAGGGAGGGTAATGGATTTGCCACCCCAAGAAATGCCCATTCTGAAATCACAAGGCCCAGGATTGAACAAGGGGTGATTGATTTAAAGAACTGTCTTGAATTTATATAGCACAACATATTATTGAGGTCCTTATATTTACAGAGTCCATAGTCTATTGTTTAACAAGGGGCAATTATTGGATTTACCAAATAGTATAGTTTTGAGATGTGCAAGTGAACTGGAGCGCTCAGAGGAAACACATGCAAACACATGGAGATTCGAACCTGAACCTTAGCCACTGAGCCATCATGTCACCCCATTATTTGCATGGTTTTGTGTGGTCTTCTGTGCTGAATGTGAAAGACTGGGTCCTGGTTATGCCTAATATAGCAAATAGTTGTCCCCTAAAAGAAAACATGAATGCTGCCATTGCTAACCTCACAAACATAATCAATGCAATCTCATTGCAATCTCAATTGGCAAACATATTCAATGCAATCTCATTCTTTAAATTTTACAAAAATGTGGTGAAATTGATAAGGTTTGTAAGCACATTTTTTGTATTTGTTACTAGTATTATAGTAAAAAAGTAGCACAAATAAAAAAAATTAAGCTGCTTATTTTACAGGTTCTCCGCTTAACATATTATATAACATCTGAGAAGTTTTAGGGACATTTTAAGTCATGTTCAAGTTGATAATGCATGTTTTAACACCACATTACACTATTTTGCTTCAATTCTCCTTATGGTAATGTTTCTGAATTACTATTCATTCAAATGAATAATGTTTAAACACCAGATAAATTTACACCACAAAAACTCAATAAAAGTATAATTTTCTTGATACAACTATATGCATGGTATGTGTAAAGTTCAGATGTAACTAAATGTAAAAAGTAATAATAATATTGGTAAATAAATGCCCTGAAACTGAGAGCGTAAGCTAAATTACAAAATAGCCGCACAACAAACCAGCACGTTAGGCCTAACCATGCAACAAGAACCAACCACACCTTCTGAAACACCTTCAGAACTTTGATGGACAAAAATAAAAACTGTTTCAGGTATATATACCTGTCACAACATATAAAACCCCCATAATATGATGTCAGATATACTACTGACCTTAGTCCTAACCCCTCCTGGGGTTAGTAATCATAATCCTGTCTACCTTTCCCACTTCATGAACATAGCTAAAGGCCAATAAACCTGCCCATCATAATAACATATCGATAAGAAATTGTCATCAGCAAGGTACATCATCCAAAAAACAGCAAACACCTACCTAATTGCAGACAGGTCTTTAAAGTGGAATAAAACCCAAAAGGTCCCCTTTGGTCCAATAAATAAGCATGAACATTAATACTTCAAAAAACAAAATACTGCTTACAATTAGGTACTCAAAATTATTAAGACAACTTACTTTCACTATCATCTTCTACCTTAACAAACCAAAAGTGTGCCACACTTAGTGTGAAAAATATTCCGCTTTGATACATAGACAACACCAGATAAGCTTCTAATTGAGGAGCAAACAAACAAAGATAAGTCTCCCCGACCTTTAAGCTACATACATACATGCAATAATTGTCGTTAGAAAGGATCTTTTACGATCCTTTCCAGTGACTAAGGACTGCACAATGCATGAATGAGTGCTGTACATACAGCACCGTTCTGCTCTATGGAAGGGGGGGGGGGCGATGGAGCAGTACCCTGCTGCGCGCTCTCCGCTTCACTTTCATTAAGAGCGTTGGACGTCCATCGTCCGTGGATCCGCCTGGATGGTCGTTCAGACGATGGACAATGGGCACTGTACACATGCCAAATTCTTGTCTGATATTGGCCTTGAGACGATTATCAGACGAGAACCATTGGATGTGCACGCAGCCTAGCCAGCAAAATGTTATTTTTTTCTTACTTTTACTGCTCTATCCCTAAACTGAATATGACTAAATTATTTATAATGGTTGCTACCAGTACCATGTTAAAAAGGACACATACAGGTTGGATTAATAAATTAGAATCTGGTATATAGTATCTGTGTTCCCTAATTCAGAGAAAAAGTCAAGTAAATCCTATTTATTACACCTTTGTGCTGCATTTTTATTAATTTTTATTCCTTTAAGGATATTTTTTTCAGCAGAGAAATTGAGAAAGGATTGCCCCACTCAAATTACCGTGGATCTCTGCCCAGTATCTCAGGATACTTTGATCACTGTGACACATCAAGCCTTGAAAAACTGCTCAAAACCAAAAGGGGAAAATGTACACTTTATCCAAGTTTGTGTGTAGATCAACAAAAGAAATCTGAACAGATATTTCAATAGAAAATGTCAATTTTAAAGCAAAATAAAAATTAGAAACCAAAGCGTTTCAGAGGGTTGAAATACACTCCCTTCATCAGGGCTACAAACAAATCAGATACAAAAAAAGGTAAATGTTGCAATTGTAGGATATATTTTATAAGTTTTTCTTTGTTCCTAGAAAATGAAGAATAACAGTGGAGTAAAGATAAGGCGACATCACCCACCCATACAGGACATTTTTATGGCAGAAAGGCAGAGACCCCCTTGGTTGGTTGGTTTAAGGGATACATGCATTTGATCTAAAATATTTTTTAATGCATGCTTCTATCTTACAAGCAGAGATCATTGAAAGGTTAAACCTTTCTACAGTGTATGCATCCCATCCAGCAGGTTTAAAAGTTCTCTCTAGTATTAGCAGATGGGATTGTACATAAAAAACGTCATTAGCGCCTTACAATAACAATCACGGAATTAATGAACAGTGAAGAGGTTTATAATGGTTTGTCAGATAGCTGACACCAGCTATTCCCATAATGCTTTCCAAATAATTCCAAACATCTACCGTATTTTTCGGACTATAAGACGCACTTTTTCTTCCCCAAAACTGGGGGGGAAAAGTGGGTGCGTCTTATACACCGAATACATATTAAATATACCGGTAATTAAAAAAAATCATACTCACCCGATCCCGCGATGCTGTGGGCTTCTTCTTCTCCTCGCTCTCCTCCCGGCTGCAGCGCGTGTCTCCTCCTCCTCTGAGCGAGGAGAAGCCGACACCCGTGCCCCCGCGATCTCATAAGCAGGCTGGATCAGCCTGCTTACGGGATCGCGAGGGCACGGGTGCCGGCTTCTCCTGGCTCTCCTCCCGGCTGCAGCGCGTGTCCCCTCCTCCTCCTCTGAGCGAGGAGAAGCCGGCACACGTGCCCTCGCGATCCGGTAAGCAGGCTGGATCAGCCTGCTTATGGGATCGCGGGGGTATGCGTGTCGGCTTCTCCTCGCTCAGAGGAGGAGGGGACACGCGCTGCAGCCAGGAGGAGAGCGAGGAGAAGAAGAAGCCCACAGCATCGCAGGATCGCGGGATCGGGTGAGTATGATTTTTTGGCACAGGGTGATCAGAAGGGGATACATTGTGTCAATGTATCCCCTTCTAATCACTCTGTGTCAATGTATCCCCTTCTGATCACTCTGTGTCAGAGTGATTAGAAGGGGATACATTGACACAGAGTGATTTTTTAGTATTTTGTTCAGAATCTTTTTTTTCTAGGTTTTTCTCCTTTAAAATTGGGTGCGTCTTATAGGCCGGAGCGTCTTATAGTCCGAAAAATACGGTAATACACATAAAAGAGTTACCCGTCCCCTCCACGTAAATCAGGGTTCAGAATGAGGTGTATTCAACTATTACTTTACTCTTGCATATATTATTGTATTAAATAAAGAGATTTAGATTAGACTTTAGAAGAAGTGTTTCCAAAGGATAGCTGTATTTAAAAAATGAAGAACATTTAGCCTTTATCCCCACATGGATTAGGTGTCCTCTGCTCTGATCCTCTGAGACCTAGATCCTATTGTTGGATCTGAAATCAGAAGTAGACCTGATGCTCAGTAGCACGTGTGCCATTAGCAGTGCCATTAACATTGATTCACTACAAGTGGGGGTCAATGGATAACTGTACAGGAAGTCCCCAGGTTACATGCAAGATAGGGACTGAAGGTTTGTTCTTAAATTGAATTTGTATGTAAGTCCGAACAGGTACATTATTTTAATAAATGCAATTAGGACAGATGTTTGTCTCAACATATTATTAGGCAGTGTGGTGTCAGTTACTGTATAAAATCCTCTCTGTAGCCCCGATTTATGAAAGCTCTCCAAGGCTGGAGAGAATACACTTTCAGAAGTGAACTGGGTGATCCAGAAAACATGGAATGGATTTTTAAAAATTATTTTCTATTTGCTACCAAATGTTTTGAATCCTGGACCAGATCCATTCCGGGTTTGCTGGATCACCCAGTTAACTTCTGAAAGTGTATTCTCTCCAGCCTTGGAGAGCTTTCATAAATCAGGGTCTGTGAGTTATTCACAAAGCAAAAAAAAAAGGAAGCCTAGACATTCATTTACTTCTGGAACCAGCTGTGCTTTGATAAGCAAAGAAACAACTGCAGAGTTTGTCTTGGTCATTAAAGAGTTACAAGAGGCTGCAGAAGGAGCTCACCCACCCCCCTCCCCTAAGATCACCCACAATCTCAGCTGTGTTTAGCAAAAGATTTGCTTTGCAAGTCATGCAAACGGCCTCCCTCCTCCCCACACAAAGCGAGCAGGGAACCCCCGTTCGTATCTAGGAGGCGTCCGTATGTCGGATGTTCTTAACCCGGGGACTAACTGTACTTTACTTACTTTATAAGTTAAGGTACACTTAAACTAAGGGTATTGATAACCCATTTGGGGTTGGAGAAATCAACATAATTTGCCTGATTTATTAAAGTTCTCCAAGACTACAGAAGATAGACCAATGTTTCTCTAACTTTTTAATGGGGGGAAACTTTTGAAATACTTCCAGGTCTTGAGGGAACCCCCTTCTATAATTACTATATCCACATCACAGTACATTAGTATGGTAGTCAGTGGAATTCCTCTTACATTTCTAGACATAGGTGAGAATGTCACCCTAACAGATGAGCAAAAAGATCATTGGTATCTGGTTACCTGGCCTGAGAGTCACATACTCATCATTACTCAAGGAACCCCTAGCAACCTCTGGAGGAACCCTGGTTAAGAAACTCTGAGATTGGAGAACCTGCATGCAACCAGAAAACATAGAATAGATTTCTTAAAAATAATTTGTTATTAGATAGCAAATGTTTTCAATCCTGGACCGGATCCATTCAGGGTTTGATTGATCAACCAGGTTTTACCTGATATCTTCTATCTCGTCTATCTTCTCCAATCTTTAATAAATCAGGCCCGATGTGTCAAATCACACAGAGGACCACAATTCCATATTTTAGACACAAAAAGAAAAGCAAAACATCCCACTAGTTCTAGCTATCTCATATATTTGTTGCTCTTTTTATATAAAATGATAAAATGTATTTATGGTTGAAGTACAACAAAGCAATAGATATCTTTTGAAGTCACACTGGTACCTAATAGGACTGGTGATGGTGATTTGCACAGTCCATTGATGAGGACATATTGGGCAATTTCTTAAGGTTTCTAATATTATATATATATATATATATATATATATTCAGAGCTTCTTTAGAGGTCAAATTTTGAGAGACACTACTTAAACACATGGAATGCATTGACATCAGTGAGCAAATTAATTTATATAGATGTACCATGGGAAGGAGCAGCAAAAGTTAATGTTTGTCAAAAACTGCCAAAAAGGTAGCAGTGCCTGTCAATGTCATAAGAAAGCATGGATTCTATAATTTTCACATATTATATCTAAAAAGTAAATGTTGCAACAGCTCAAAAGCTTCCGGACAAAACTTTGTATTTTGCTTTGGATAAAATGGATAACTGTTTGAGTTTTAGCCAGATTCTTATTGCCATTTGTGGACCTAGGAATTGACATAGACATCCAACAATTGGGACAAAAACACAATTGTGTTGAAGTATAGAAGGGTTAGAACTTTTTAAAGTGACCCAGTGATGCCCCCTATTTCTAGCATGTCACATGGATCAGAGGTGCAAATGGGCAACCTGGATTACCAAGGTTTTCCCATGATAGTCTATTTTCTCCAGTCCTGGAGAGTCCATTTAGGACCCTTTAAGGCAATGGTCACCAACCACTAATGGTCCCTGAGAAAATGTTGGTGGTCCCCAGAAAAATTTGGACAATTTGCAATTGATATGAATAATTAATAATCAAATAAAAATAATATTCTAATAAATTTCTATATTCTGAATCACAATATTTGCCTTTATATTGCACTAATTTAATGTACAGTGATGTGTAATATGTTGGCGCTATATATAAATCCTGTTTATTATTATTAATAATAATAATAATAATAATAATGATAGAGATAGAAAAACAAGGTAGGCGCAACGTGACGTAGGTGTAGTCTTACGTTGTATGAGGCAACCGTTGCCGAGACATACACTTCAGTATTGTTTCCACCATTACATATAACAGTCACCCCGCTCCGCCAATACCGATTCTCATCCGATTGTTTTATTTTATTTGTTTATTTCTCAGATGCTCTTTTAGGTAAGTCTGACCTTAACTGTGTATTTTCTTTAACTGTTATATTTAATGGCATCAAATAGTTTGACTTTGATAACTATCATTTCTTGTTTGGTCTTAGATTGGAATGAAATAAACCCATAATGAGTGAGAAAAAGCAAACTAATATTTAGCATTTCTTTAGTAATACCAAAGATAATGCAACTAATGATAATAGTAACAATAGTAACACTTCACTTAACTGTGAGCTGATCAATGAATCGGAGCCTTGTCAGGACTGTGTTATCTTTTAAAACATCATATAAATGGTCCGCAGGATTTAAAATAATTAATTTAGTGGTCCATGAGGTCTGAAAGGTTTGACCGCTGCTGTAAGGCCCATTGTCTCTTTCCAAACTAAAACTAAACAAAAAAGTAATTTGGATGGACTTCTACAATAAATTGTATGCTTACTGAAATACACTATGATATGAAATAGGTTGAAAGGCAAAATGAAGAAAGAAAAAGAAAGAGAGGGCAAGAGTGCACCAGTGGTTGCCTGGCCTCCGGTACATGCCATTTCCTCTGTGGTCAGAACAATGCCCTATTTGCAAGGCTTCGAGACCACCAACAGTGGATACAACTCTGACCCCAACAAGCCTTTGCAAAGTTCAAACAATGGTTCTGCAAGTACTTATATTTCTTAGAGAAACCTTAACCACTTTGCTTTAATAGCAGAAGACAATCTAAACAATTTATTCCAGAGACATATTTATACATAAAACAATACAGGGGGGCGAGGATCCCAGCTTTTATGAGGCTACCAGTGAAATATATTATATTTGTTTGGCTATAAAACTATGACCTCATCTACATCACAGTGAATTACAGGGTGGATCACAATTTATGCCTTCTTTAAAAGTCTTTAAAGTTCTTTTGAAGGCTTAAGTGGGTTGTTTTTCCACAGACACAACCAGATCCCTCCAGGATACACAGCACAGAGTAAAGCAAAAGTAAAGCTCACGCTGCATTGAACAATTGGTGTAGCTTATCTGGTCAGTGCCATGAGGTTAACCCTGCTCCTTCTGCTTACATTTTCATACACCATTTGGGGAATGAGTTTAAAACAGTTCCTTAACCTCCTGGGTGGTTCAATTCTGTCCGGATTTATACGTCTAAAAGCAGTACATTGAAAATTTATTTTACAGTATAACATAATAGTATGAGTATAATAAAGTTTGAAACACAATATCATGTCAAAATAATAAATTAAATACATTTCAAAACAATACATTTATTAATAAACTTTGACATGATTTTGTGTTTCAATCTTTATTATACTTATACTAATATATTATACTGTAAAGTGAATTTTCATGAAAGTCAATGCACTGCTTTTAGACATAGAAATCCACTGTATTCAATATCGGAAAACTCCCGGTAAACGTCAGCACACTCACCGGGGGACATATCAAAGAAAGAGGACTTGGCCCGAGGATTGTATTAATATATTTTATTTTTTTAACTAACCCAAGTGTAACTCGGGGTTACCGCTTTCAGCTTGTTTTTTTTACCCCGAGTCATACTTAGGCTTGCTGCTGGGGAGGTTAATGCACATAATTATTATTAATAATTTACTTAGTGTAAATAACCAACAAGTTCTTTTATCTCAAAGACTGAATGATCAAGAGATGGACATCCTAGCACCTGCTGAAGCCAATGTCCCCTCCAAGCCATCACACTGCAGGACCCATTGACAGGTAAGTGTGTCATAAAGTGCATAACGCTGGGAATATTTGCACATTATTGCAAAATCCTGAGTGCCAGCAGCCGACTTCATTCTCCTTTAACTCAAGAAGTTATGTTTAACCTACAGTGGGAAATTACCAAAAAATGTTCTAGTGTTGCACTTCCTTTTCCTTCTTTTATATCCATACACAAAGCACAGACCAGCACACAGCTGTGCTTTGTAAAGAGAGAGGAGGAGTGACACCGTAACAGTTTTCTATTATCTGATGTGGCTGGGAGCCAAATGCACTGCTGCCGTTATATTATTATTATTATCTTTTATTTATATAGAGCTGACATATTACGCAGCACATTACAAACCCCATAGTCATGGAACCAACTATCCCTCAATGTCCCTGCCATAGTCATATGCCATTACCACCAGTCTAAGGTCAATTTGGAAGGAAGCCAATCAACCTAACCACATGTTTTTTGGTTTTAGAATGTGGGAGGAAACTGGAGTACCTGGAGGAAACTCACACAAACACAGGGAGAACATGCAAACTCCATGCAGATGTGCCAGTGTCATATGTCTTTATTACAGTCTAGGGACAGTTTTGGGGGGATGCCAAAAAACCTAACTGCATGTTTTTGAAATGTGGGAGGACACCTGAGTACCTGGAGGAAACCCACACAAACGGGGAGAACATACAAACTCCATGCAGATAGCATTGTGGCCAATACTCGAACCTGGGACCTAGTGCTGCAAAGGCTAGAGTGCTAACCACCGAGCCACCATGCTGCCCATATATTTCTGCAACAGCCCAGGGAAGGTTCGGAATCATTGTTCAAACTCAAGGGGAAACATTTTCAATTCATAAAATTAGAGTTATAGAAACTATTAAGCTATTCAACCGTTCCATAATTGCAGTGTCTGTAGTTGGGCCTTAAAATAAATAAAATATCTTTACCATATTAAAGCTTATATGAAATTTTATTGATTGATTGGGTCCTGATTTATTAAAGTTCTCCAAGGCTGGAGAGAATACACTTTGGTCAGTGAAGCAAGGTAATCCAGCAAACCTATAATGGATTTCCTAAAAGTGAAGCTATTTGTTAGCAAATGTTTTCAGTCCTAGACCAGATCCATTCCAGGATTGCTGGATCACCCAGATTCACTGATGAAAGTGTACTCCCTCCGGCCTTGGAGATCTTTAATAAATCAGGGTCTAGATGTCATTGTTCATCATCTCATCACAAATTCTTCCTCTTCTCTACCTATCTACCTACCTACCTACCTACACCCAACAACAAAGGACACACACAAAAAAAAAAACAACAAATGGCCACTTTGGTTTCCCATACACCTTCAAAAACATGCAGCTAGGTTAATTTCTGAAATTGTTCTTGGTATGTTTGGAAAATCGGCAGGCAAAGTGCAGCAATGGCTGTCGGTTGCTGAGTGAAATATAGATATGTGATAATCATCAAGAAGAAAAAGAATCAAAAAGAAAAAAACTAATAAAATACAGAATACCAGAAAAATCTAATAACAGAAAAATCTATAAAAGACAAAAATATATTACTAAAATATTACGCTCAAAAAATAAGAAATAAGAGGTCATTGCCTAATATTGCTGCTCACCTCCACCATTGTGCACTGTGCGATAACAGACACGGCACTATTTCAGCCCCCAGTGCACAATAATTCCAGCCACCAAACAAGGCTGGAAGCCACCAATCCATTTTACTGCAGTAATATATATAGTAAAAGCAGAACCAAGCTAATATTACGTACTAAAAAAATATGCACATAAAATGTAGCCAAGGAAGTCAGCTTCTTAATACAATCTTAGCCCAAGCGTTTTCTGTCTGAGAGTTTATCATGTGCAGACATAAATCTTTCAAATGAAAATATACTATAATTACCAAGGTTATTAGGGATTAAACTCAATCCTTTAACCGTAAACGAGCATAAAAGGGAATGTGATGATTGCCAAGATTATTCTAATTCTGTAAAAGTGTATATCATAGAGATCACAGACCAATATTTTTCTTCCAAATGTCAGGGGAGAAGGGGAGGAGGGTTATCATACATGAACCCACAAAAGTCGCATTATTAATACTAATAAACTAAAATACTAATATACTAATAAAATGAATCCTAATAAATATGTAGAGGATTAATATCATAAACATGTTAATGACTAATATCTACCTAATATAATATAAGTATAGAGCTACATGAAAACAAATGGAGGTGGTGGAACCCAAGCAATAATTATAGTATACTGGGAGGAATGATGCCTTGCTTTGGGGATCATGGAACTGTAATTATATGTATTCGGCTTGACCATCCAAGATAACACGTGGTACTAATAAATGTATGGTGCAGTAATTGTAACTCTGCAAAAATAAAAAGCGTTTATTATTATTATACAGTATTTATGTAGCGCCAACATATTATGCAGCACTGTACAAAGTCCATAGTCATGTCACTAGCTGTCCCTTAAAAGGGCTTACAATCTAATGTCCCTTGCTCATATGTCTTTACAATAATTTAAGGTCAATTTTGGGGGGAAGCCAATTAACCTAACTGCATGTTTTTGGAATGTGGGAGGAAACCTAGCGATGCAAGACTGCTAAACTCTGAGCCCCCGTGCTGACCCAAAACAACTGAATACACATATTTCAGAAGAGTGAAGAGACTGATAAAACCATAAAGGAAATGATGACTTCATGTTATTGCTACCAGAGTTGGTTCTAAAAGCTAGTCAATCATGGGGTGTACTTAGTTTTTCACACATGGCTTCTTCATTTTGACTTCATTTTTGTTAAATAAATAATAACACAATGAAATCTGCTGTAAGTTGTTTCATACCCGAGGTTAGATTTTATTATTTTAAAACCTCCTAAGGACCAGATGATTTTTTGTTAAGCCTTAGAATTGAAACAGGGTGCACTTTCTTTATTACATGACTGTACATAAATCACAATAGTGCACATGGAGCTAATGAATGCCAATGGAGACATGCCTGCAAAACTTCCCTGAGCCTGACTTTTACACAACACTGACATTGTACTTTACATTTACAACAACTTGAAACATCAAAGACTTTTAAAGTTCCAATTATACTGAACATTTCATTCAATTATGTTCAAATGTTACAACTATGCTACATGTGTATGGTAAGTCCCTCCAATCTCACATCTATAGAAGTGTTTATATTCACCTAATACATAACTATATTATAGGATGAATTTTATTTATAATTTCTTTGCAGAATGATCATTTTTTAAAGTGTTTTTAATTGTTTAGTGTATCAGTGCAATAAATATCAGGTTACATGTTATGTAATATAAAGTCTTGGACAAGCACTGCATGACCAAGAATTTACCTTCTACAGTACTGATCCCATAAGCATGATATGTTCGATTTTAGGGTCTAATATTTAATTTATTTTATATTTCTTCTGTTACCACATTGCTAAAGAAAATTAAATTTCTTTTTTTTGCATTGTGTATTGCAATTAAGCTTTGTCACGTATATGTACAACAGTGTTCTCTCCAGCCCCCTTTTAGCTGGGCGCACCACCCAGCACTTTTCAGTAGCCACCTGGCTGTTTTTGGGTGGTTTCTGAAAAGCTGGGTCACAATATAGGGACTGCCACCCACCTACAGCTTCTTCCCACACAGCTCAAAAACATTTCTTGGGAGAATACTGCACAATAATAAGGGTATCATAACTGATCAAACTTTTTTTAATGTGCATCTATACAAATTCATCCTGTTCAGTTCCTCCAGAGGTTGCTAGGGGTTCCTTGTGCTGAGGCTATTTGACCTCTCAAGTGATAAAAACCTTAATATTTTGTAGTCAATTCTATTTGGCAGTGTTAGTAGCATGACCGCAATTTAGCATTTGTAAGGTAGGAATTTTTTCCACTAACCTCCTAAAGTTTTAGTAGGGATTCCCCATCATCTGTACATTTCAAGGGTTCCTCAGGGGTAAAAAGGTAGAAAATGCTGTAGCTGATAGACTGTCGGAGATCTCACCAACCAATACAGAAATTATAATAGAAATATAATTGAATGATGTATTTATCAAAAGTATTCTATGTAATCCCTGTACATATTTGGTCCAGTGACAGCACTGTGAGAAGAGGAGTATATTCATCACTATGATGCTTCTCATTCCCTATCACAGGCTAGGGACAGAGAGTTGACCCAGTGGCCAATCACCAAAATTTACAGCCCTTGAGGAACTCAACCCGCTCTTCACACTGTCTGGATCTCCACCCGGGTTCTACAAAAATACTGCACAAGGAGTACATAGAATGCTCATTCCCACCCCCTCTTTACCAGTCCTGTGTTTGAACTTTTATTATTTACTTCAGCCCAGCTTTTCTTAACCTGAGGAACCCTAAACTACTTTGAAAGTGTTAAGGAACCCCTTCTATGATCAGTTAACTGAAAAAATACTATGCACATTTGTTGCCAGTAGGATAATGCCCCATACATTAGTGGTCAGAACGCCACCTTTACACACATCTAAAACGATCCTTGATATCATTCTGCTGGCTCTGCCATGTGATGTTGGCACTAAAAGTAGCAACATTTCACTTATGTTCAAGTGCAAGAATATATTATATGTCTTCTGTGCTGTATATAAAACTTCCCCATACCTATCTAGTAAATATTTAAGAACATCTGGAACGATTTAAATCCGCATTTCCAATTTGTTTTACTGGATTACCTATCACGGATTAAAACTCCAGGGGAATTAAAAACCAAATCTATCCCTCTCATTCTGCCCTCACTCCGACAAAAGTCTAACTCCATATATTTTTTACACCCTGATCCACAACCCACTATCACCTATCACTACCATTCAAGATCAATAGAACCACCTCCATTCATATTCACAGGGCCAGCCTGAATTACTCTTACTATTGGATTTTATGGGTAAAGATTTCTCAAGTAGTATTTGACGTCAAGTCTTTTCCAAAAAAAAAGTCTCAGTAATATCACTAAGTCTCCCAAAAAAACCCTAAAGAAGCCCTGCAGGGTGAAACGCGTCGGGTGGGAAAAAAAGTCTTTTGTAAACAGAACTGGACACACCAAAATACTACACAGGAGACCAGGATACCTATGTTAGCTTAGCACTAGTATAGTATTGTTGTATAAAACATACATGTTTATGTTATTTATAGTATTACCTCTGTTTAGTTTTAGGATTTTCAAAGCAAATAAAGTTTAGTTTTTAACCACCTAGCCGGTATGCCCGTACGAAGGTCGGGCAAAAAAAAATTGCTAGGATGGTTAACCCCGTAATTTTGTCACATCCTTACCTCCATGGTCCCGCTGTGCACATCCAGCGGGACCATGGAGGGAACAGCGGGACCATGGAGGGAAGGATTCCAGCGTCGTTTTCCTATTCCAGCGTCGTCCTCCGTCCATCGTCGTCCGTCGATCTCCCTCTCCAGCGTCGGGTGCCAGCGGGACCGGCTGAACACAAGATACCGGCCGGCTGAACACAAGATACCGGCTGGCATCTTACCTGGTCCCGCTGATCGTCCACGTCCGTCTTCGTCCAGCGCCGGATGATCTCTGCAGGGAGAAGCCGTCCGGCGGAGAAAAAAAAACGG
>NC_092863.1:94840364-94848810 GCF_032062135.1 Pyxicephalus adspersus | reverse complement strand
CTATTGTGTGTACAATATCTACGAACGATCGTGTCGTTACCTCTATGTGCAGGATCGGTGCTATACGATCGTTCGTGTATATCGTGCAGGAACGTTCGTCGTTCGTTTTCCGACGATAATAATTGGAAGTGTGTACGTAGCTTTAGAGTTCACGTAGACAATCAGGAGCGAGATTAGAACTTCTTAACTGCAGATATCCTTGAACACCAGGCAGATTTTTAGCGCCTAGGCCAGTGTTTCCCAACAAAGGGTTCCTCCAGAGGTTGCTAGGGTTTTTCCTTGAGCAATAAGAAGTTTGTGACTCTCAGGTGTCCCACTGATCTCTGTGGCTATCCCAATGGCCAGCAATGTAAGAGAAATTATTCCCAATGATCACTAAGCCAATGTACTGTAAACTGTTGATATAGTAATTATAGAAGGGGTTCCCTGAAAACCTGAAAATTATATCAAGGGGTTCCCCGTGTTAAATAGTCAATAAGGACTGGTCTAGGCAACAGAACATTAATTTGGCTCCTTGGTACTCATTAACAATCCTCTCCCATTTACCGCTCATCAAATTGGCAGCCACCAAGGAACCACTGCACATCTCTAATAAAAAGTTAGCATTAAGATGCTTCAATAAAAAAGGGAACAATATGCGTGTCTGTAGGTGCTTAACACAAAGGCTGATAGGTACATCTGAGATTGAATGATAACTATGTAAAATACCCCTGAGGAATTATTATAGAAGTAAGGGGTAACTGTGTTTAAACAAATGATAACACAAAAATTGTCTCCCATGAAAGTCTTTTTTACATTTAAGATATCTTACTGTAAAGAAGCCTTTCTGTATGCAAAGGTTCAACCTTTTTTTCTCTAGGTGATGACAGTTCCTAAACTGAACAACTTTGCATTATGTGTTCTGTAAGGCAGGGGTCCCCAACCCCCCTTCTGCCACCCACTAGTGGGTCGCGGCTGTCTGGCAGGTGGGCAGCGAGAACACAGAGATCAAAGGTGGTCTGTGGTTCTTGCCGGTGCCCCCCCCCAGTGGGGTCAGGAGAAGGACCCATCTTGGAGAGGTGCAACAGCCAGAGTCGCGGACCATGTCGCAGGCTCAGGGTGGTGGGCGGGTTGTGTCTCTGGACAGGTTCTGGCATTATGATGTCACTCAGGAGGAAGTTTCTTCTCCTTTGAGTGACACAGGACCCGGAGAGTCCATAGATTTAGTGCTCCTCATTATTCAAGGTGAATATATCACCCTGTAATTGCTTATTCTCAAGGAAGAATACATTCATTATAGATCCTCTTCCCAATCTTTTCTAGCTTGGGTGCTCTACAGGGGTGTAGGAACAGCAGTTGCAGAGGTGGTAATCAAGACGGGGCCCCTTATATCAGGGGGCCAGTAGCTACTGCCTCCTCCTTAAAACCATTGTCCGGCTGCTCACCGTTGTACACAGAGACCTGGAAGGGGAGATCTTGTTTAATTAGCTTGTAAAGCTGTAATGTCATGTAGGGTCCAAATTTGGGGATTTAAATGTGAAGGTGGGCTCTTATTATGAAGAGGAGAGGTGCTCCTGATGTAATCCAGAGGACAAGTAACAGTGAAGATTTGCCTTTGAAGGAAAGGGGGAAGGGGGTTCAGGTGCAAATTCTGCATCAGGGCATATAGGTCTATAGCCATGCCTTTTGTCCTCCATGCACCTGTGCCCCATCCTTCACCTTTTGTGAACTGAATTACATAAGGTGTTACCAATGCTTTGTACTGGACAAAACTACATCTTTCTCCCGTTCCTATAACTCTAAAAAAGAAAGCATTGTGCTCAATACAGATTCATACTGCATGCTCTTATTAGGACTGTGATCATTGAGGTCACCCAGATCCTCCTTCATAATTGACTCCAGTCTTCTCCCCGGCCCCTTTTACCCAGACGCACCACCCGGCACATTCCGGTAACCACCCAGCTGCTTTTGAGTGGTTACCGAAAAGTTGGGTCACAATACAGGGGCTGCCACCCACCTACAGCTTCTTCTCACCCAACTTAAAAAAATAATTCTGGAGAAAATACTGGATTCATAAGCTGAAACTCATATAATGCCTTAGGGATCAGCACAGCAACACAGAGCGTTATGTTGCATAGCTGAATACAAGAATAGCATTAAAATATATTCCTAAAATGTTAAACAACTGCATCAAATTTTCAATACCCTGACTCAGCCTTCCATGGCAAAATGTATATACAATTACCTGAACGGTTCCTGGAGTTATTTGACCAGTTGATTGCAATTGTAAATTGAAACACCTACAGAAGTTTGTTATATAAGAATGCTGTAATTAAAATATAGCCATCATTATGTGCTTCATTTCCAAGGAGAAGAATGTTTTGTATTGCTGCAGACAGGAAACTATAACAATCTGAAATACATTTTATCACATTAGAACAGATATTTGCAATGTTGCCAAGACAAAATTTGCTTGCCTACTCTATTCCTTTAGTGGGTGCTGACAAGCAGTCGCTACGTCAGCTTAAATGGAATACACGGTCATCCAAAAAGTTCACACATAGGCTCGAAATATGTAGAGACAGCATTAGATAACTCACACTGTGAAGAAGGTGTAAAAAAATTTCATGAGACCTCTGGTCTATACCCCTTTAGGCCTCCAATAATGGACCATTTGTGATGGCACACACTTGAAGCATTTTTCCCGGGGGCAGCAGGAGGCCTACATTCGGCTCCTATCTCAGAAACCCTAAAGATCCAATTGCTGAAAAAGCGTTCTCCTAAATGTATCCATCCACACACATGCACAGTCATTTTAATTAAATGTGAATATTTATGTAGTTAGTAGAAATCATCGAGCCAAACATATATCAATGAAAAAGGCAATCAAACAAGGAAAATCCACAGTTATTTGTTTTCCATTGTAAAAAAAAAACCTTATTTCCTGATCTGAGTTTTAATGGTTGGATCTGGCAACAATTATCTATTGGATGTGTAAAGCTTTATACAGAGTTCTCTCCAGACCCTTTTAGCTGGGTGAACCACCCAGCACTTTTCAGTAACTATCCAGCTGTTTATGGTTGGTGACCGAAAAATTTGGTCACAATACAGGGGCTGCCACCGGCCTACAGTTTAAGGAATGGAATGTCCATGGTGGAAGCTTGGTCTACATCCCCAGCTCTTCCACTACACCTAAATGGAAAGATATTTTTGATGTGTTTCTCAAACTTTCTAACATGGGAGGACCCTTGAAATAACTTTTAGGTCTTCGAGGAACCCCTCCTTTAAGTACTATTTCCACAGCTCATGTGAGGTAGTCAGTGAAAATATTTTAAATACATTATTGGCCAATGGGAAGAATGTCACCTTATAGAAAAAGGTCGTTGTTACCGGTAAAGTGACCTGAAAGGCACAAACTGCTCATTGTTCAAGGAACCCCTAGCAACTCCAGGAGCAACCCTAGGGTTCCACAGAATCACTGCTCAAGGTAATCAGGTACATCAGTAAATAGTTATCTGCTGACCTGCATTAGATTTGCATTTCAAACTGTGTATGAAGTCCATTCAGCACACAGACCACTGTTGTGCATGAAGGTGCCCGGCCAGTGATGCCACCATAGACCATGAAAAGAAAGGCCAGCATGTGGACAATACCTTGATTGAGAGGTCCTGTGTGCCTTGGAACCCTGTGTTGTTGGTTCACTTTTTAATATAGTAAATTATCTTTATTGCCTAACTTTGGAATTCTGTCCTTCCCTTAGAAAGATTTCATTTTCAAATCCTCACCAATCACATAAAACCAATATCTATCTACTCAATCCTAAAGAGCAGAGACAGCCAAGGAACAGGAATTCTTAAGAAATTGCAGTCTACATATTCCTTTAGTTCAAATTGCTTTAAACAGTATAAACATATATAAAAATCTTAAATTATATTCCTGACACACAGATGTCTTTAATGTACACTTGTATGCAAATGCAACATAATAATCTATATAGGTACCAATGTAGAGAAGTCCTAAAGCTTCCCTCAAGATAGACAATATTTGTTGAGTGACCATGGTGGTTATAGTCAGATCAAGAGACACCTTTATATCCGCGGATACTCCATAGGCACCCCCATGTAATTTCCAGATATCTCCTAGCCATCTGACCTTGATTGTTGAATAGGATTTTCCCAAGCGATCACTTTTCTACAAGAGAAGAAGAGTCCGGTGATGTTCTTCTGGTCATCCCCTATTTGGGCGAATGCACAAAGGCCCTGTGGGAATTGAAAGGCCAATTGCTTCCTTCTTGTTAGCCACTGAACCATGCAGAATACTCCTTGATTTCCTCTTGATGACATTTGGGGGAGTAGTAAAGAGGGAGTTTGCTATCTTACCCCGATTGTATATCATGGAGATCCACCTGCATCTACTTTTGTATGAAGGTGATAACAGAATGGAGAATTAGACCTATCAAATCTGCACTAAATTCCCGCTACATCTGCTCTCCCTCTCTCCCAGCATACGCGTAAATGTGTATGCATGGTTAATAAGAGAAATAAAAATAAAAAAACATAAGATCTTTCCGTGGTTTGATCATACCTGAAAATCCAACTGCAATCTGATTTATCCCCAGGAGGGTAACAAATTTTTATTAAAAGATGGAGCTAAATAGCCATTAAAATCACAACTTAACGTCTAATACTGCAAAGCTATAATTAGCATGAAATATTTACACTATAAGAAGCCAGCAGGCAACCAGGCCTTCTTAGAAACACGAGAATTGAAATATTATCATTTCTATTACAAGTGCTATGAAGGGTATTGTGGGGGTAGTGATGGAATGGAGGTGAATATTGAGGCGAAGTCTTTTTTTGTTTTGTTTTTTAAATATTTCATAAAATTTAAGCTTTAAAGTACAATAGTCTTGGGTTTATCATCATGTATCCATCACTATAAAGTGACTTTAATCCCGGAATAGCTGGAACCCCCTGGTACCCCACAGAACCATGACAGCCATTCAGGTCTACCACAGTTGCAGCTCAAAATATTCAAGGTATCAGGTATCAGGTATGGAGTAATGGTGCCGCATCTCTTCCATATTCCATATGAAGTGCTCACTAATTCCTAGAAACTACTGCAAAGCATCTGCAAGTCCTGTAAAGCATTGAAAGGCTTCTGCTAGTTTACTATGGGGTGACTGGTTTTTAGGACACCATGGCAGGTTAGCTGGTATTATGGAGCAATTCATCTTTAATTCAAATAGAGAAATTGAAATGTCAGCACTTTTCCAATGACTTTCTATTGCAACAAAATCTTTTCAGCCTGAAAAAATACTGCAGCTATACTGAATGACTTTAGAGTCTTTTTCAAGAATAAAAAATTACTTCAAAGTACAAACAGCTAGAAGGGTCAGGGATGATTTGCTTCAACCTACTTTAGGTTGGTTCACACCTGCCTCCGCCATTTTGCATGGCTACCCAGGGCTGGCACCTTGTAGGAGCACTCACACGGCAGCGCTGGTTTAAAAAGAAGAAGGCCAGGAACAGGCTTGGACACTAAACAATGCTGGGTGTTTTCCAGCCCGGAAATAAAGCAGGGTATATCTTATTTGCTGTAGTTTCTTTGAGAAGCTCTGTGCAGTGAAATCAGATTAAGCAATTTTATCAGCAGACTGTACAAATGTGTAAGATGAAAGGTAAAATTCTGATATCCATATTCTGGGTCAAGTTTCACACTGCATTTGGTAAAGAGGACCTATCACCAAATATTTTTCTTTTTCAAATTCCTCTTCAAACCCCTATTAGATCATACAAATATCTAATTAACAATTTGAATAAATCATCATTTTAAATATAAATTATGGCAAATCCAACATTTGTTAAAATCCTCTTCGTTCCCTACCATTAAGGTACCATCCAAATTCTGGCATTGTTGTCAAGGTACCATATCATATAAGCGGGGTATCTCTATTTAATATAACCTTTTACAATCCAAAGACAAATGGCAGACACTCCCAATTTTTTCTATATGGGAGAAAGACCTGCAGTGTACAATCACTTTACCTAAATGGAAAGCTGCCATTATTTCTATGATCTCCTTTACTAAGTGCTTATCCCACTGGGAGTGTTACCAGATTTACCATTTTAAGATGGTACAGAACCCCTTATAGACTGGCAAAATTTACCCCTAACTACTCTCCAATATGTTGGCGAGGATGCGGGGACATTGGTATATTTATGCATATGTTCTGGGAATGTACCAAAATTTACTCATTTTGGTTAGAAATCTCCAATTTGTTACAGAAAATATTTTAAATTTTTTTAATTTTCTTGGGTAGGTCCCGCGGTGATAAAGACTGAAGGGGAAACCCACAACCTCTCAGATCTGAATGTCCCATATCCCAGGAGGCTGTGGGCTGCTCCTTCTGTGAATGCCCACAAAAGGGGCTTTTCTGAAATGTACGAGTGCAATGAGATCAGCACGTTTTATTTTACATTTGCCGGAAGGCGCGTCACCTGATCTTATGCCTGCGCAGTGCGAGATTGGGTGATATCTTCAGAAAGAAGACAAAAGAAGATGGCATGGCATGTCCAGTTTACCCATCCAATAAAATGGTATGGCACGTCCAGTCCACACCGGGAAGAAGAAGGAAAACGGGAAGACACAAGACCATTCCATCAACCCCCTTTCTCTCCATTCATTCACTGGGAACGATCACGGAACACCTTTTCCCGGGACAGTAATCTGGCATTTATCTAAAAAAAATTGACCACAGGACCAAGGGCTCCCACATTCCAACACCAAGAATTAGCAGTCTGCTTAGAGCAGGAACCTGAGTAAGGCTGTTCAAATACTAACGCATGTTAGAATCCCGTGCTAACAGGAAAGCTTTGTACACATGTGAAATATAGGATTCCATTAAAAAAAAAACCTGTACAACCTGTCAGATTGATGTTCAGATAAGTGTGAGAGCGGTGCGCACCCCCCGAAACCTCACACTATAAACACCGGGCCGTCTCCGATTCATTCTGAGATACAGCACTTTTCAAGGACGGCTATGCTGCTGCTCTGCTGTATCAAGAATAGAATTCCTTATTTAACAAGACATTTATTGTTAGGTTCAGCCAACAGAATGCAGCTCATTGACTCTGGGGAATAAACGCAGGTTATCCACATCTCGGCCAATAATTTCATCCAAAAAGAGCTGGCTGTGATAACCTCATCGCACTTAAAGAGACACTTTAGTTTATAAGAATGAAAAAATGTTTCAGACTGTAACAGCTACTGTGCAACCTGTTATGGAGCTGTCACTGCACACCATACAATGCCTTAAAGGGGAACTCCAGCCAGGATCAAAATAAACACAATTTCACCTTTCTTGGTGGTTATTCTATATGCATTGATGTCAGCATGCGCCATGCTGTGGAGGGATTATTATTATTACTACACAGTATTTATATAGCACCATCATATTACACAGCACTGTACATAGTTGTGTCACTAACTGTCCCTCAAAGGAGCTCACAATCTAATGTCCCTACTATAGTCATATCTCATTAATGTAGTCTAAGGTCAATTTAGGGGGAAGCCAAATAACCTAACTGCATGTTTTTGGGATGTGGGGGGAAACCGGGGTACCCGGAGGAAACCCACGCAGACACGGGGAGAACCTGCAAACTCCATGCAGATAGAGTCCTGGCTGGGATTTGAACCTGGGACAGCGCTGCAAAGGCCGGGGTGCTAACCCCTGAGCCACTCTGCTGCCCCATAGGGATGAAGCAAAAAGCCACCAGGAGCCAGGACACTTTTTTTTTTTTTTTTTTGTTTCTCAGTCTTTTTTTCAGTTTAGTCTGCTTTAAACACTTATTTTCCAGCTGTCACCACTTTAGTAAACATACACCTCCAATGTTCCGTGTTTCTGGATATTCGGCCAGCCTAATTGGCTATGCCAGAATGATGTAACTTTCATCCATGTGCAGATTTATTTCCCAGCATATGCAGATGATTGGAAAATAGGCTGGAAAGTTTAATTTGCAAAAAGGATGCACAGCAGTGTCTCAGCAACTCGGATCCCCCTGTACCCCCTCCAATCAATGTTCCAGCAGCCTAGCAACCCCTGCCCCCCTACCACCAGTGTCCCAGAAGGTCAGTACTCCCTGCATCCCCTCTTATTAGTATCTCAGCAGCTCAGCACACCCTGAAATCCACCCCCCCATGAGTGTCTCAGCAGCTAATCACTCCATGCACCCCTGCTTCAGTTTCTCAGCAGCTCAAAATTTGCTCTCCTCAGTTTGTTAGCAGCTCAGTGCCCCCTGGAGCCCCTTCCATCAGTGTCTCAGCAGCTCAACACCCCATGGAATCATTGCCATGAGTGTCTCAGGATCTTAGACCTCAGACCTCAGGACCTCTTATCAGCGCCTCAGAAGCTCAGCACTCCCTCTCCTTAGTTTCTTAGCAACCTGGTAGAACCTGCATCTCTTCT
>NC_092863.1:94829305-94838455 GCF_032062135.1 Pyxicephalus adspersus | reverse complement strand
CTCCCATTAGTGTCTCAGCAGCTCAGATCCCCCTGTACTACCTCCCATTAGTGTCTCAGCAGCTCAGATTTCATTGCCCCCATTCCCATTAGTGCCTAATCAGCTCATCTTACTCTCATTTCTGGTCCCTGTGATGCCCGTGCAAAAAAATGGGGGAGACAGCTGTCACTGAGAAAGGAGACATGAACTACAATAAATACATTGCCGAAGTTCTAACAACTTTTCACCCAAAATGTACTTTTTCTGTAGACTTGTAAAACATGTTTAATATTTCACTATAACAAAAAATTAAACATTTTTGGAATTTTATTTTAGTTCTGAGAATCCTACAAATGTATAAATACAAATACACTGACAATGTCTTCAATGCCTTAAAGTACTGCCTACAATGGCAACAGATGGAAACAAATATAAAAATATTCATTTCCAGCTGTAACATTTCTAGAAATAAGTAGATGGTAACTTCAGTATCATGAACCCTGCTCCCTTCCTCCACTTCGCTAGAATCCCCCCGGACTGCACCAGATGTCAGCATTTACAACATAACCAAAGGCAAGCCGAAGGTAAATAAAACAGAACACCAAGGACACAATGATTTGGAGACATTAGCAGACCCATGGCAGATTCATTTGCTCTTACATCTCATATTTACCAGTGACGTCTCAGATGAACCCTCGAACCCGGTAAACAAGACACGCTTTAATATAAAGTGATCCCAATGCCATCTGTTAAAGGGCCACTGGGCTCCAAAACAGCAACATACATTATATACTGTTTAGGAAATACTGTATGAATGTAAAAGTTCCAAGACCAGTAAAAAAAAAAAAAATACAGCATCTAAAGCTGAATACACATATGGAATAATTAAACACAGTCAGGGGAAAAAGTTAATACACCTTACGTCATTTACTAACTTTTTCAACATATTTAAACAAGCTAAGTTTAGATTTTCATTTAAATAAAGTCTTCAGATAAAGGTGATATATAATTTAATATACAAATATTTCGGGGTTTTTTGTATTATTTAACACAAATATTAATAAATATTGATAGAAATGTGTTCTCGGCCCTTTTTAGCTGGGTGCACCACCCGGCACTTTTCATTTCTTTCCACCCCCCTAATTTAACTTCTGAGTTGAACACTGACCCTGCTCCTTCATTGACATTTGTTGTTCCCATCATCGTTCCATGACTCCACCATGGCAGATTGACGAATGACATCAGGTGACCACTGTGCACATGTCAGATTCTGGACCATTTGTTTCCAGTGATGATTATCTGATGTGTGTCTCAGAAGGTTTAGCACTTTCAACCACTCTATGACTTCAATGCAGCAAACTTTGTCACCCAACTATACAGAATTATTTCAGATGCAAACTATTTTTTAAACTGTTTTACTGCAACACAACATTTCAATGGTATTTAAGTCAGGGCTTTGACTTCCTTCCTCCCCCTTACACAACATTTCAATGGGATTCAAGTTAGGACTTTGACTTCCTTCCGTCCTGCCTGCCTGCCTTCCAGTTTGACTTTTAGACAGATGCCCTTACAATCTCATCAAGCACATTTTGATGATGTGGAACTCACGGCGAACTTGAAAGTTGCACCCTAGCACTGTTGCAAGAAGGCAACCCCCAAACCTTGCATTTCCACCACCATCCATCACAGTTTTTCTGAGGTTCTTTTCTTGACAAGTGGTTTTCAGATTCATACACACGTCCACACATATCATGGACAAACAACAGGCAGTTGAGGATTACACATTAAGAAAATAGAAACCTTAACCTTTTTCTTTTCTGTTTCAAACTCAAAAAAATAAAGTTTTGGATTCCAATGAACTTTAATTTTCCTTTCAGCACACAATGGTCCTTTGGGGTAGTACATCACTTTCTGAACATTGTAAGGTGCCAGTGCATTATTTATTTGCTATTCCACTGCCAATAAGACTCCCTTCCAGCAAGGGGTCTGTGCCAGCGTTTACATTATTCATTGCGAGCAAACTTGAAACAAATGTGGGTAACATGTTGTTCTTTAGAGATTACTGACCCCTTCTAACGGTGCCAGAAGTTCTAAATACTGAGCAGGACCTGCACAAACCGGGCAGAAGAAACAGGTTCTATGCTCTATATAGGTATATTTATTTACTATAGAGATATAATGGTTGGCTGTGTTTAGCCACGCATTTTTTTTAATTACAGTTATTCCTTAACAACTGCTGTCTCTGTGCCAAAAGTTTAAAGCAGCCAACAATAACAAAAAAAAAAAATAGAATATTCCAATAAAAATGTAAAATAAAACCATCTTTTGCTGCAACATTCAGCTTCAATGCAGATATTTCCCCCACAGTACTCTTTTCTGCCACTAGATGCCCTCGGTCTAATGACCAGGAGCATCCAAACCACTTCCTCTGAGCCCAAGTCATCCTGAACAGTAAAAGAAGAAGAAACACAGCAATGAGCTCACGTCTATGTCATTTACTCTCCTTCAATTGGCATGAGGCACATAAACTGATTGGCTGCACAGATTATTTTTCTATTACCTAGGATATTCAGTTGCTTACACTACTTGCAATTAATACCTAATTATGCATTATTGGATAAAAGTTTCAATTTGCATTATTTAGGAGCCCATATGGTTTACCAGTTCTCTATTAGTAGCCAATATGGTGTACCGATTCTTATTAAGTAGCCCACATGGTGTACCCATTAGTAGTCCATATTTTATACCCATTCCCTATTAGTAGCCCGCATGGTGTACTGATTCCCCATAAGTTACCCACATGGTGTACCCTTTCTTTATTAGTAGCTCACATGGTGTACCCTTTCTTTATTAATAGCCCCAAATGTTGTATCAATTTCATATTAGTGGCCCATATACTGTACCAATTGCTCATTAGAACACTGTAACAGTTGCATGTGTTCTGAATGTATTTTGAAGACTTGCCATTTTTTAGCTTGTGTAATGTTAAATTGAAGCTGTTTGTTAGCAAGGTCATAATATTTCATTAGCCTAATCCTCTGCAGGTCTGTCAACCCATGCTCATATGATTTCCATGGTTCACCATGGTAGTAATAAACCTTTACATTTACAGCACTGCAATAGTGGTGCCACTGATAGCTCCACTACCTTGGATTTGCCTGAAATTTTAGGCTAAATGAACATATACATAAACACAAGTCAATTACATGTACTATGAACATCTCTGTGCTCTATCATCAGAGAACAATGGACTACCAATAACGCAAATCAAGGTTTTAGGTTTCAGGCAGCCTTTGCTGCGTAGTTTCCACTCCATATACTGTCAGATTTTCATATGGCAATAATAAAGCTTTCTGTAACAATCTAAATCAATGAAGAATTTCTCTACAGACCAGCAAATCATATATTTGCTATATAAATGCACACTCAGCAAAAGGGAAATAACAATATACATGGCTCACAGCAAATGAATGAATCATGAATTATACAAAGAACCATTATTCAACCAGCTATAAAATACTAGTTATATCTATTGTATCTAGTTTACAATAAATTTTAAAATTAAAGTTATACTCATGATAGGATATGTTTTATAACATAACATTTTAGGTTTGCTTCTTATGACAAAACAGGGGTTCAAAAGCTTGTATCATTCATCAATGGTTTACATGCATATCCTGCATCTAAAGTAAATGTTTAAAGGTTTCTGTATATACTTGAGTATAAGCCAAGATCCTCCCTCCTTTTAAAAAGCCGTTTATTCTCTGGTCACATCCATAGATGGCACTGTGTCCTCATTCAAAAAGTGTAACATACTTGTGCCGTAAGAAACATGAGACATGCACATCCACTGGTGGCCAACAACCATGCAGAAGGATCATCTAAGAGTATGTGACTTATCATAACCTCTAAAGATGCCAGATTGTTGGCTAGATTGTTTTAAAAGCCACTGAGATGCAGAAAATGCAACAACACTGCCTGGCTCCCCGTATACTGCACACATCAAAATCTGCAGGGATAATCTGAATCATACAAAAATATGAAAATTTGCATCCCTAGGTTCTTGCAGAAAAAAATAATCTGTTCTAAGACACTAGATGGTGATGTGTCTGCAGAATGTGAGCAATGGAGATGCTGGGGATGCCAAAACACAATTCTTTTTCTTTATCTTTTCATGGTTTACAACTAAATATGCCAGCTGGCAGGGTTTCCATGGGGGAGCTCATCCTAATTGTAAAGAATAAAGTAATGTGGTAGATCTCAGCATGGGCAAACATTTTACTGCATTTACGCGTATTTACAGCATGATCATAAAAATGAATTTTGCATTTTTGGCTGATTCTACATTTAACTTAAGAAAACGTTTTGTATAAAAGGCCCACTGTGAGAGTTTCTGTGTTCATTCTGCAGATAAAAGGCTGTTCATCATACTTGTATTATATCAATAGGAATACACATGAACATTTTCCAATGGTGTAGAAATATTGCTGTGCTTTGTATCTGGCACAGCAAAATGAAGAGGAAAAAAAAGGATCTGAGAACAGATAAGGGTTTTTATAAACATACAGTACATAAAAGTGAAGAAAGAAAGGAGAACAGGCATGAAGAAAGGGAAAGAGGGAGGAGAGGAAGAAACGGAAGGAGGGAGGAGAGGAAGAATTGGAAGGAGGGAGGAGAGGAAGAAAGGGAAGGAGGGAGGAGAGGAAGGAAGGAGGGAGAAGAGGAAGAAAGGGAAGGAGGGAGGATAGGAAGAAACGGAAGGAGGGAGGAGAGGAAGAAAGGGAAATAGGAAGAAACGGAAGGAGGGAGGAGAGGAAGAAAGGGAAAGAGGGAGGAGAGGAAGGAAGGAGGGAGAAGAGGAAGAAAGGGAAGGAGGGAGGAGAGGAAGAAAGGGAAGGAGGGAGAAGAGGAAGAAAGGGAAAGAGGGAGGAGAGGAAGAAACGGAAGGAGGGAGGGGAGTAAGGAATGAAGGAAGGGAAAGAGAGAGGAGAGGAAGGAAGGAGGGAAGAGAGGAAGGAAGAGGGGAAGAATGAGAGGGAAGAAATGGGGAAGGAAGAAATGGAGAGAGGAAAGAAGGAAAGAATGAGAGAAAGAAATAAAGGGAGAGAGGAATATAGAATGGAAGGAAGAAAGAAATGGTGAAAGGAAGAAAGTATGAAGGAGAAGAAGGAAGGAAGTAGGGAAGGGAGAAGGAGGGAGGAAGGAAAAATGCAAGGAAGAAAGAAAAAAAAACAGAAAAGAGAGGGTAATAAATAGGAAAATGGAAGGTAGTAAGGAAAGGAGTGGAGTGGGAGGTGGGGCAAGGAAAGGAAGGGAGAAAAAAAGAGAAGGAAGGAAAAGAGGTATGGAGAAAGGAAGTAGGAAAAAGAGAAAGGAAGGAGGGAAAGGAGGAAGGAGGTAAGGAAGGGAGAAGGAGGGAGGAAACAAGAAAGAAAGAAATAGAGAAAGAGAGGATGAAAGTAGGGAAGAGAGTAAGGAAGGGAAGAGAGGAATGAGAAATGGAAAGAAAGAGAGGAAAAAAGTGGAATGCATAAAGGAAGAAGGGAAAAATGAAAGAAAGAAATAAGTAAAGAATGTAAAAAAGAAAAGGAACAAGGGAAATAGGAGAGGGATAGGGAGGAAGAAAGAAAGAGAGAAAACAAATGGGGAAGGAGGGATGAAGCGTAAACAAACCAAGGAGAGGAGAGGAAGGCAAAAGGGAAGGAAAGAAGGGTGACAAAGGAATTTAGGAAGAAGGGGAGTAAAAGAGAAATGAGTGAGTTAGAAAGTAAAGTGGGGGAAACAGAGAGAAGGAACTAAGGCAGAGAAAAGTGAGTAATGAAGACAAAAGAATATGAGGGAATAAAAAGTAAAACAGAAAATTACATAAACACAATTACATTTCATGTGGGATGTTTAAATTTTCAAATTCCCCTGAATATGATTGGGTGTCAGAAGTTACCAGAGTATTATTAACACCTCTTAGTAAACCAAGCCAAGAGATCAATCAAGATGGAAAATAATGAAATGACAGACACTCAGAGGAAATCATGAATCTCCCTGTGGTGTGAATATGAATAAACAGCGGCATGTAATTTACAAACTTTCAACCTGTTGCTCGCCTCTCATACAAGCAGACATGAGTGATCAGTTGCCTTGTGTTGCTTAGTTTAGAAGAGAAGAACACAATGTGCACCAACCAGGCTACATTCATACGATGTGAATCTGATCCCATGTCAATCACTGTGGCACAGCAACATATAATTCCAGTCCCAGCACAGCAGCCAAAACCGTTCCGGCACAGCTAGAGGCGCAATGTTTGATTGGGTTGCTGCATGATCAGTCACCTCTGTGACCACAGTCCTGATCAGAGTTGCCATTTACTATCAGATATATACTAGGCAATCCACACATGACTGCAGCCCTGCATTATACCAGGTCTGGGGCCACAGTCCCAGAGGCAGTGATCACATGCAATTTACTGGCACCTGACAACTCAACCCAAAGTGGACTTTGGACAAATGTCACTGAACATTTAACCTCTTGTTATCAATCACATACATTACACAACTTATACAGTCCTTTACACAGCCTCCAAAATACAATGCAACTTGCAACCAGCCTAGATATAGGAACTACAAGCCTCAGCAGATCAGAAGCTCAATAGCAGAATGCATGTTAGTATTAGATGAAGATGAATATGAACACATGGAGTTTTTAGGTTTCATCCATGCACTCCAGTTTCCTCCCACATCCCAAAAACTCAGAGTTAGATTAATTGGCTTCCCCCAAAACTTTGGGTGTTAATGGCAATACTAGAGTAGGGACATTAGATTGTAAGCTCCTCTGTAGAACTTAGTGACAGGACTTTGTGAGGCACAACAAAATAAGTTGGCACATATATAAGTACATGATAATAAGTTCAGAAAGAAAGAGGAAGACATGATAACCACCCCAAAAGAATCTAAAGTTACACGACACTCTATTGTTGCATCTTCTCTCCTTTTTGGTTTACAAAGGACAAGATCTTTTTTTGCCTGCCCTCATCTCTGCCTGTAGCATATGAATGTTTCCTATTGGATGTCCAGTGACGGGGTACTCTCAGGATCCAGAAAAAAGTATACAGCTTATGATGTCAATAGAACTAGCTGGAGTGGATCTGTAGTCCGTCATAGCCAGAAGCAATGCATTTAAAGGATCCAGACAGCAGATTAAGGCATGTATATGTATAGGATAGGTTAGAGGCGGTGGGGTGGTAGGGGGATGGGGTTATTATTTACCAAGCAATGAGCTTTAAACACAACAAATTGTAAAATCACATACCAGCAATTAAGCTTTTTGTGTCCATGAACACATGCGACATAGCGTAAACAAACCCTTATCAGAATAAACGGATCAACATTTACAAAATTAAAATCATTGTGTTGCACTTATGTAGACAACAGAGGTCAATCACATACTAAGCAATGTGCAGATGAAACTAAACACCCGTCCATAGCAAGGGCAATCTATACGCAGAGGTGACCCACAAGTACTCAGTGCAACACAAAACTGGAGGTTTCCAATAAAATGTAACAAATATAAAAAAATAGACAGATCTTGCATGATCAAATTCCCTTTCTGTACATAAATAGACTTTATTTTAAATATAAAACAATAATAAATAATAAGTAATAATAAATATTTCTGCTAGATGACCTGAAACACTGAACACACAACATGCAACATTGTATCGTTCTAAGAGAAAGTCAGAACGTGATTGGTCGGATGTGCAGGATTGTTTGTACATGACACAACCTGTGTCCCTTCTCCAACACCAATCAATTCATAGGTGATCAAGGAAAGGAAAATCATATGGTAAGAACATTTTACTTCCAATTCAGATCTGATTGTTGTATTGGATTCATGGTTGTTCAGAAATAAAACATCCTATGTCCTCCTACTAGTGTGTGCTGCTTCCCCCAACTCTTAGATTGTAAGCTCTTTGGGGCAGGGACCTCTCCTCCTCCCGTGTCACTGTCTGTATCTGTCATTTGCAACCTCTATTTAATGTACAGCGCTGCGTAATATGTTGGTGCTATATAAACCCACTTTAATAATAACAATGTCTACATAGCCAGTTGTCACCGGAATGAGCGTCCCCCTCCATCGGCTAAGTGACAACCATAATATTGTGCATTTCCCATCACTTTGCTGACAAAGGTCATCGGCACCAACAGAAAGACTGAGGAGGGGACACACACAGCACCCGACAGGGGTCCCAATTCTTTGCTTCATCCAAAAGCAAACATTGGGGCTGTGGATGCTTTTGAATCTCTTACCTATGGGGCCAATCTATTAAAACTGAAAAGTAAAACATCAGATTGCAGATGTTCACCAAAGGGACCAATCAGAACTCTTCTTTATAGTGAAACTCCAGAGATCTAAAACTTAAAATAAAAATGGAGTTCTACTTTAGCATTTCCCAGAAATAAATCGTACAATGTGATTGGCTCCCATTACATAGAACTTATTCCCTGCTCCTATGCCTGTGTCAGAGGTAATGTAAAGCTCCTGGAACAAACATTTGTGCCCAATGTCACCATACTCATGAATAAACACACCAATCAGAACCGATACAAAGTCCCAACAAGCAAATTCAAACTGGGAAATAGAGAGGGAAGGGAAAGAGAGAGAGAGAGAGCAAGAACAGGAGCAAGGAGAGAGGAAAGAGTAAGAAGAGAGGGAGCAAGAGAGAGTCATAAAAAGAAGGAAAGAGAGGGGAGAGAAAAAAGGAGAGCAAGACATTGAAAGCATGCAACATGAGAAGAAATCAGAGGAGGGGGCAAGTAAGAGATAGGGGAGTGAAGGAAAAGGAAGAGAGAGAAGAGAAGGACAGAAAAAGAGTGAGAGATAGAGGAAGGAAAAGAGTAAGAAAGAGAGAGAAGGGATAAGAAAGTAAGAGGAGGGAAGGGAGAAAAGAGAGTGAGAAAGAAAGAAAAGAGAAGAGAAGGGAATGGCAGGGAAAAGAAGGGAAGAGACGGGAAAAGAAGAGAAAAGAAAGGAAGAGAAGGGAAGAGAAGAGAAGAGAAGAGAAGGGAAGGGAAGAGAAGAGAAGAGAAGAGAAAAGAAGGGAAGAGAAGAGAAGGGAATGGAAGAGAAGAGAAGAGAACAGAAGAGAAGAGAAGAGAAGAGAAGAGAAGGGAAGGGAAG
>NC_092863.1:94824060-94829051 GCF_032062135.1 Pyxicephalus adspersus | reverse complement strand
GAAGAGAAGAGAAGAGAAGAGAAGAGAAGAGAAGAGAAGAGAAGGGAAGGGAATGGAAGGGAAGAGAAGAGAAAAGAAGGGAAGAGAAGAGAAGAGAAGGGAATGGAAAAGGGAATAGAAGGGAAGGGAAGAGAAGAGAAGAGAAGAGAAGAGAAGGGAATGGAAGGGAAAAGAAGAGAAGAGAAGAGAAGAGAAGAGACGAGAAGAGAAGGGAATGGAAGGGAAGAGAAGAGAGGAGAAAGAAAGAAAGAAAAAAGGAGAAAAAGAGTGAGAAGGGATAAGAAAGCAAGAGGGGGTGGAAAGAAAGGGATTAAAAGAGAGTGAGAAAAGAAGGGAAAGAAAAGAGATGAGAAGAGAAGAGAAGAGAAGGGAAGGGAAGGGAAGGAAAATAAGAAAGAAAGAAAAAAAGAAAGTATAAAGTTAAAGTGCATGGCAGAAAAGAAGGAAATGTAAGGGAAGAAGAAAGAAGATGAAAAAGTGACAGAAAAGACAGACAAGGGGGAGAGAAAATTAAAAGAGAAGAGAAGGTGAAAGAAAGTTGGAGTGCAAGACATGAAGAAGGGAGGAAAAAAGAAGGAGAAAGTAAGAAAGGGAAGAAAAGAGAAAACAGAGAGAGAAAAGAGGAAGCAAGAAAAAAGAGAAGAGAGCAAAACACAGGGAAAGAGAAATAGAAGAACAGAGAGAGTGAGCATAAGAGAACAAGAAAGAGAAAGAGAGAGAAGAGAGTAAAAAGAAAAGAAGGGGCAAGAAATAGAAAGTTAGAGTGTAAGAAAAAGAAAAGAGGGAAGAGAAAAAAATAAGGAAGGGAACAGGAAGAGAGCAGAAAAGAAGAGAGGGGAGAAGGAAGGAAGGAAGTAAAGAAAGGAAGAAGGAAAAGGAAAAGTCTGGAGATGAATGTCAGTGGCAGAGAAAAGTTTTCAGGATGAATAATGAGATCTGAGGGCAGAGTTTGCACAGCTCAGCTCTCCCCTGCACACACCGCACATCCCAGCAGCAGATTGCAAGCTCCTCTGCCAACCTACCGTGTTCTCCGCAGCTCGGCCGGACCTGGAGGTTTCTGTGCTGATCAACAAGCTGCTCTCCCACCTCCCCCCGAGCTGTCAGCTGTCAGTCGGGACTCCTCTGCTTGTAGCTGGGGCTCTCTGGCACTGTCACAGGCTCAGGCTTGCAGGGCAGCAGCAATACATCCAGCAGACTAATGACGCCCCGATCCGGGCTGTCCTGCACCCCCGCCGGCTCCCGGCATGCAAAGATCCGACCAGCAGCTCCGGCTGCCGCACCGCACTACTAGGGAAGCCTGGTGCGCGTCACTGTGCTGGGACTGTACTGCGCCCTCTGCAGGACAACACGGGGTACTGCATGCTGAGAAACATTTCTTATCATGGATAGACTCATTCATATATAAAGATATTAAGTGATTGTAAACATTAGGTATACAAATCTCTTATTTTCCTTACCATCAAAAAGTCAGATATACAATTTAATAAAATCTGTTTATTATGTGGGAGAATAAAAAAATCCTGCCTGAAATCTTATAAGCTGGAGATGATCCAACATTTGCACTGAAGCATATTATATTACTGTGCGCTGTGTAAGAAAAAGTACTGCATTTCTTTTTTCAATGTACATGAACAGGGGAGCTTCCTGTAATAAAGACCAGTGGCTGTGGTTCTCTCATCTTGTGCAGGGGGGTTGGTCTTGTATCCGCCCCCTTTTCTTCAGGCAGCCTGTATTGGGTAGGCCTGCTAGATCCCTTCTACAGCTCTGCCCTCTGAGCCGGCTACATGGAATTTAGTAATGTCACTCCAAGATAGAAGAGAAGAAGCAATAAGCAAAGAGAAAGAAAGAAAGGAAAACAGAAGGTAAGAGAGATAGAGGAAGCGGACACCCCATCACAGCAAGAGCACTGTATACACAGAGGTGACCCAAAAGTACCATGTGCACCACAAAATTGAGTTTTTCTAATAAAATGTAACAAATATCAAAGTCAATTTAAAAAAAAGATAAGGGAAACAGATTTTGGATATACAAATCTCTTCTGTACATGAATACATGAGGACTTTATTGTAAACATAAAACAATAATAATTAATCATAATAAATATTTCAGTTGGATGACCTAAAAAACTGAACACACAACATGCAACATTGTATCATTTTAAGAGAAAGAGCGTAATTGGTCGGATGTGCAGGATTATTTGTACATGACACAACATGTGTTCATTCTCCAACACCAATCAATTTATAGGCGATAAAGAAAAATCAATTGATTGGTACATTTTACTTCCCATTTAGATCTGAGTGTTGTATTGGATCCAACATTGCTTAGAAATAAAACATCCTATGTCCTCCTCCTATTGTGTGCTACTACCCCTACCTTTAGATTGTAAGCTCTTCTGGGCAGGGTCCCCTCCTCCTCCGGTGTCATTGTTTATATCTGTCTGTCATAATAATAATTGTAATATTAAAACTACTACATAATTTGTTTGAGGAAATCACCTCGGGACTTTAAAGACATTGTATTGATATTCATTAAATCAGATACCACATAATTATATAAAAAATTCCATTTATTAAGGAACAATATTAAAAAACAATCCTAAAACAACCATCGATAACATCAATACAGATATAGATACACAAGCGTACACGAGTTTGACGCGTTTCGCGGATCGAACGTCCGCTTCCTCAGAAACAAAGTCACCTAAAATCATATAACAATCAACAATGATACATTTCATATTCACTTTCCATATTCTCATATCCCCATATCATTATCATTGTTGATTGTTATATGATTTTAGGCAATTTTGTTCCTGAGGAAGCAGACATTCAATCCGCAAAACCCGTCAAACTCGTTTACGCCTGGGATCCAACCTAAAAGTGATCTATATCAGTAACGTTGTTATAGATGGCTGTTTTATTATTGTTTTTAGATATTGTTACTTAATAAATTGAATTTATAATATAATTATCAATACAATGTCTTTAAAGTCCCAAGGTGATTTCCTCAAACAAATTCTGTAGAAGTGTCAATGTTAATTGGGATGTGGCAATATATTATTTTTTTTTGAGCTAATTGATGGTTCTCTGTTAAATGAAGTTAATTATAATAATGTTTACCCAGTCCTAGACAGTTGTCACCATCAAAGAAGAAGGTAAGAGAGGAAATAAGGAATAGAGAAGGATGAAGGAAACAGAAGAGAAACGAGAAGGAGACAATGTAGCGAAACTAATAGATGGGATACGGAGGGGAATAGAAGAAAAGAAAAGGAAAATAGGATACAGAAAGACTGGTAGATTGAAAGAATAATTGGGAATAAATAGAAATTAAATTAAAACAGGAACCCAACAAGAAATCTAAATGAAAGTCATTTGATGTTAATTTTCGTTTCCATTATTTCTTTTTTTGCCAAGCGGTCCATGAAAAATCTTGGATTATTTGATGAATACTTTTTAGATTTTAAAGATTGAGTTACTATCAGGACAGGTTTCACAGGTGATTGTCATGTACCTAAGATGTATGTAAATGTTGGTAATCTTCATCCAATGAGCAGACTGAAAGTAAAAACATAACATGGGAAGCCTGGTGTACACATAACGAGAGCTCCAGGGCTTATGGGTGATGAAATGTTTCTATAAGGCCCTGGTCAGCACCAGTATTCACCAGACACCAGTCCCACAATCTAATGCCTCAGTCTTAAACTTTAGTAAGCCCCTGGTCAGCCTCGGGAGACTGGTTGCGTCTCCCAGCACACGGTTGCCCCCAAGCAGGAGTGTAGTGAAACGGGCATTGGTGGAAACGCCGTACCCACTCTTTTTTTACAAAGAATTCTTTGGTGGTGTGCAGCTCTGGCTAGTCTGCCCCCCACAGGGTCAGGAGAAGGACCCCGCCAGGGGGTGCACTGGCCAGAGCCGCGGACCACGTCTCCCTTATTGAATTGCAGGCTCAGAGAGGTGGGTGGGTTCTGGTATCATGACATCACTCTGGGGAGAGTGTCTCCCTTTTGAGTGACACAGGCAGGGGTGTATTGGGGCAGGCGTGTTCCACGCCCCCTCTTCTTTTTTTTATGATTACACCCCTGCCCCCTGGACTTAGTGACAGCAAACCAGGGGCCCACAGTTAAACAGTTCAAGAACTACCAGGCAAACCAGAGTACACAGCCAAGGTCTTACATTGGTGATCTGTCCACCAAATGAGGTACAGAGGGAGTAGCCACAAGCAGAGTCGGGGTCACAGGCACAGAGGTCACCCCATGCTGAATACAAACAATGAGTCAGGGAACAGGCAATGGCCAGCAACCAAACATCACACAAGACTCTCTCAAGCACATATTAGCCCAGGTAAACACTACAACAGGCACTGGGGGCAGCTGGGCAGCATGGGATTGCTCAGGAACCATTCTGCTAATCAGCTGCAGCACAGCTCCAAATCCCCCCCACTTGTGCAGGGGATGCCGAGAGAAAAAACACAGCTAAAGGTAAACAAGGATGCTGCAAGCCGCAGAGCACAAACTCCTAGAACTCTTCTGCTGCTGCGAGCGCCGCTGCCAGAGGGAATAGGCTAAGCACGCTCTACTTTGCCTGGGATTGTTGGCCTGAAGAATGTCTCCTAACTGTTTCCTTACAATCTTATTAAATTCAGTTCTGGGTCAGAGGCCTGTACAGCTTTGGGTGGGATAAAACCTCCATTGCTAGGTCAACTTCTTACCTGGTAGCAAGACCTTATTTTAATTACTGGGTACAAGCTTATTTAGACTGCTGAGCCGAAAAAAAAGTTGGGGTGCCTGTGAGGGAAGTGTAATAGTCTGAATTGCCTGTGGGGGCAGTGTTATGATATAAGGTGCCTGTGAGGGAAGTGTAATGGTCTAAGGTGCCTGTGGGGGCAGTGTTATATTATGGGGTGCCTGTTGGGGAAGTGTAACAGTCTGAGGTGCCTGTGGGGGCAGTGTTATGATATAAGGTGCCTGTGAGGGAAGTGTAATGGTCTGA